>NC_090623.1:435128-440870 GCF_004359215.1 Bremia lactucae | reverse complement strand
TGTGCCTCGGACGCGGCCCTCCGCTGTCCGAGCACGAATGCCTCAAACTGCTCCAACTGAGCAACATGTTGCTCAGGAGGACTACCCAGGAGCCTGGCCAGGGCTTGTTCACCAAGTCCCTGCGCCATAAGCCCTGCCACCTCCCGACGATGCTCGGAGAGGTGGGGAAAATGAGCCTAATCAATATTGAGGCTCATCCTCACGTACACACGCAGAGATGCGGGTCGTGGGAAGGATTTCAAGTGCTACCAAGTGTAGGCGGGCACGTCGTAATGCGGCCACGCTCTGTGCGGCCACGCTCTTCTTAGGCACACACCCTAGCACAGCGAGGAAGCGGTTAAACCTGCTCCTCTTGCGTGCAGTGAGGTAGTTGTGGTGGGCGCGTTAGCGGCCTCACCCAACGCACTAAGTACTCTGGTTAAGTGTCGTCACGGGAGCGGCAATCCGGCTCCTCGTGCGCACTTACCAAGTAGGAAGTAGTTTTCAGACTGATTTATATTTAATCGTCTTAAATATAAATACCTATTTTTACCAATTAAAATGTCATCTCTATAGATAACACTTAATCTGTATTGCGAGCGAATCTTTCTAGATACCTCGCGTAACGGATGACGCTAGGCGTCATCCCTCCTAATGTGAATGCACCCATGTGCATCACATACACAAGTGTTGGTCACAAATGTGCACCACACCCGAGTGCTGAGTCTAATTACTATAATTTAGGAATGACCATTCCCTTAAGTACACCAAGTGTACTTAACGTGGACTGGTTAACATTAAGCCAACTTTAGCCCGTTACATTATTGCCTTGCGCTTGCGTTCAGGCTGACAACCTCCAAGTTTTTGGACTGTTTAATTACATTTACTAGGATATCAAATGTTATTAATACGTTTATTAAATATCCAAACAATTAATTACGCTTCCATGTATAAGGAAGAGCATTCCAGTCCACGCCTTATTTCTGTGCCGTTTCCTGACTTCTTGCATACAAATTTTGCCATGGCTTCCGTTTCATTGATGTCTATGGCTTTCATAATCCTGTTTCCATCATAAACTAATTTAATTCTTTGAACGATGCGATATATTCCATCTGTTCGGCCTTGTCATTGTGTACTTCTTTGCGACTGTTGCAAGAAAAACGAATTCTTGTCCTGCAAAATAACTCTTTCTGTTTCGTGTCTTCTTGACTACTTAGAATTCAGTCTGAGTTTTTTAGGACATTATCTTCTGCATATAAACTGATCCGACAAAGATCCCATTAAAACAACAACACGAGATAATACCCTATACTTCTCCAACGTTTGCGCCAGTTGTGAATAATCGGTTGCTAAAAAGAAAACGCATGTTTTTATAGCAAAGGAATTTGTGAAACAATCAACGGAAGCAACAACCGGCGCGACTGAAACGCACTGTGCCAGATTTGGCCGCTGGACAATTGTCTGTAAATATACAAGAGCCAATGTGTTGCCTTCTAAGTCAGTATTTGCCATGAAGACCCAAGACGAGTGCGTAAGCTTGGATAATACCGAGGTCTGATCCGTCAGCTGCCTCCAGTCAATTTCAACTTCTGCTGCAGCTGCAGCTGCCAAGCAATCATCCGCCAGCCTTTAACAGGCACAAGTTATCCTTGGTCGAACTGATAGCTCGCTGGGACCTTCTAGACGTGCCTTTTCAAAGCAGCCCGGCCGTTTGTATTGCGCTCTTATCCACAAAAATCTGCCCCATTCTCACACGCAAATGCACGGGAAAACGCGAGCTTGTTGATCGATTCAAAAGCTTTGGCATAGAGATCAAGGGGCACGAGGTTGGGCATGACGATGCATCGAGCGAATTTTAGATGCCATTTACGGCATGTGCAGCTTAGCGCAGCGTCGCCTGATGATGGAAATCGTCTGGGCATGCATTTGTCCACTTGATCTCAGTCGAAAACGCCATGGCTACAATCGCAGTTTTTCCACGTTATTATAATACTTACCTCATGTGTGGATTTTAACTAAAAATTAAAAATCTCGAATTTTGATCAGCTAATGATTGAAAAGCCTTCGCTAGGAGAGTGAATGTTGTCAAAGCAACAGCCGCCACTATTTTTACAAAATTGGAGCATTAGACAATGTCGACTTCAGACAATGTTCAAACGGTTTGGACACTTGAAACTTTCTCAGACTGAATCAGTCGAGGCCAATCATATCTTCTCATCGCCTTGACGTGTCCAAATGAAATGATTTTATTGTGACAAGTCACGCTTTTACAATTAGACAATGCCCATCCCTGCACCATGATTGGTCAGAACTCCCTTTTCCGCCTTTACTACATCCCCTCCCCTTATAAAACTATGGGTAGAAATGATACACGTATTCTATATCTAACCTTCATAAAACAGCCCGCGACAAGCACTTGTACTCTTGCCACGCATGGCTCCACTCCCACAAGGGCCCGTGCGGCCCCTGCCCCACGAGTATCAGCTCATTAGCAAGTGTGGCATCACTTTCTCGCCCGTCAAGCGCGGCTCGCGTGACATCTTGGACACGATCAAGTATCAATGCGATTGCGCGCCTCGATCGGTGTCCATGGGCGAGTACGTGGCAAGTCCTCGCGTCACGTCCAGCCACGTCCAGGGCTTTAGCGAGATGGATTCGTTGCTAGAGAAATCCTCGTACGCCCTTGACGTGCACTTGCCTGCCGTTGCACGTCCAAAAGAACCGCCACGGAGCTCGCTCTGGGGCTCGACTTTTACGCTGACGAATACCATTCTTGGCTCGGGCACGCTAGCAGTGCCGTTTGCAATCGCGTCCAGTGGCTGGCTCTTGGGCAATCTTGTCATGCTTGGCATTGCGATGATTACGCGCTATTCCGTGCATTTGCTGTTGTCCGCAAGCGACCGAGCTGGGACTAATTGCGCCAAGACGTACGAGAGTCTCGGCCATTATACCATGGGCGCTTTTGGCACACGCTTGGCGGAATTTACCTTTATTTTCGGTGGCTTTGGCACCCTTGTGAGCTACTTAATCTTTGTCACCGACTTGTGCGCGGCCGTACTGCGTGTCTCATCCCAGGACAAGTGGATGATTACCGTTATTCTTGTCGCCACGACCGTGTTTCCGCTATCGCTAAGTCGTCGCATTGGCAAATTATGGCTCGCCTCCGTGCTTGCGATTCTTTCTATCGGCTATGTCGTCGCGTTCGTGCTTGTGGCATTCTTAACAACGTACCACGTGGACAACGATGCCAGAAGGCCCGACGTTCGTGCGATTCGTCTCGAATCGGGGAGTGTCTATACTGTCACGCTCTTGATCTCGGCATTTGCGTGTCATAACACTGCTTTGCCCGTGTATGAAGAACTCAAGGATCGGACGATTCCACGAATGAATCGCGCTGTGATTGGTGCCATTAGCGTCTCGTTTCTGCTGTATGAAGGCATTGCGCTCTGTGGGTACATGCAATTTGGATCGGAGACACGAGACAATATTTTATTGAATTTCTCGCCCGCGTACGTGGCGCAATACCCGTCGGTACGGGCGCCGCTTCTCCTTGGCCAATTGTGCATGGCATTGGCCTTAATCCTCACGACACCCATTGCCATGTGGCCCTTTCGTTCGTGTGTCTTGAGTGTCTACTTGCGTGTGAAAAATGGGGTCCAGACGCCGAGTCATAAAGCTACGTATAGTGAATATGTGTGGGTCACGGTCGTGGGGCTGAGTCTTATTGTCACGTGTAGTATCTTTGTGCCGTCGGTGAAGATTCCGTTAAGTATTGTAGGCTCCGTATCCGGCTCCTTGCTGATTTTCATTATGCCGGCATTGTTCTATCTATTGCAGTCTCCCGGACCTATTTGCACTCGTACGCACGTGGGTCCGCTTTTGATGCTTAGCGCGGGCGTTGGCGTTGGCGTCCTTGGTCTGACGTTGACACTCGTGAAGCTGTATCGTGAGTGTTTTGACGCATTTTAAGTATTTTGTATTGGGGCTAGACTATCAAGTAAATTAAAATCATCAAGGTCTTCTGACTCACTTTGAAAAAAATGGCAAGTCAGAGCAATTATCGTCGTGTCTCATTTGTGCTATAAAATTTCGGATTCTTTTTTTCTAAACGTGAATATTACAAAGCCGGTCTTGTATTCGACACGCTGGGGTACGCCTAACAATTCGCTTTTGTGTTTTAAAAGGTTCGCATGTTTATTTACATGCAGTCATTCCCTGCTATGCAAATCTTACAAAGTAGTGGAAATTATAAAGTAGCGGAAATATCATTACGAAATTTAAATTTTGTTAACATAACAAAAGCCCCTTGTTTGTCGGACTCCAGGAAATCAAGGTCAAGCACGGAATACTCTCAACCCCCAGGTTTAGTAATTATAAAGAGCAAATTGAAGTACTGGCCGCAAACCAGACTTTACTCTATAAGGCTCAGCACGATTGTTTCTTAATGAACGGTGGAGTGAGCAAATACCTCTCTTAAAAATGACCGTTGCATGCATAAAGAATTGGTCACAACCCAACAAGTTGCACATGTTTCAAAAGATCTCCACGATTCTCAAAAATGTTACGATCATCTCCAAGCAGAAAAATTCAGCCGAATGTAAGCTTTCTGTCTTTTCTGTGGCAAAACGTTGGTTGAAGCAAGAGGTGAAGGGCAACCGATTAACCCACTCGAATGCCAAAGCCACCGCCCAACCTTGTGTTTGTAGACAGGGCTTCGAACCTGACCCAACTCAGATGGGAACTTCTCCTTAATCGGCGAAGGTCAAGCTGAGACGCCTGCTCTTCAAAATAACGTACTGTCACGGGAACGGGGGGTATCGTAACATGAATTTAACACTTAAAGGTTGTTAATTAATACATTATCGAAAAGGTGGAGAATATTTAGAGAATATTACTTTACGTAGTGATATTCTAAAAGCTTATCCATTGGTAGATATAGACCATTATATCTACTTTCTCCGCGGTCCAGTCAGCGCTGGACTTGCGCAAAGAGAAAGACAGATAATACTTGGAGAACTTGTTTTGTATTAGTTAATAATTAAGTTAGTATCAAGTAGACGGACGAGAAGAACTTAATTATGTTTATACAGTTCACTTTTAATCCTCTTTTCAAAGCAAGTGTTTTAAAGAGAGTCTTCCTCTGCACGTACTAGTGTACGCGAAGTGACCGAGGCACAACTCGCACTGAAGGAGTGCGAAGTGGACTTGTACTGAAGCAGTACAAGTCAGTTGTTGTAACGGGCTAGAGTTGCCCTAATGTTACACAGTCCCCATTAAGTACATTTGGTACTTAAGGGGATGGTCAATTGCTAAATAATAGTAATTAGACCCAACACTCGGGTGTGGTGCACATTTGTGACCAACCCTTGTGGATGTGATGCACATGGGTGCATTCACACTAGGAGGGATGACGCCCAGCGTCATCAGTTCTATAAAGATACGCTCGTAATACATATTAAATGAGTTACACTAGGTATCTATAAAGATACGCTCGTAATACATATTAAATGATATCTATAGAGATAACATTTTAATTGGTAAAAATAGGTATTTGTATTTAATTCTATTAAATATAAATCAGTCTGAAAATTACTACCTACTTGGGAAGTGCGCACGAGGAGACGGATTACCGCTCCCGTGACGTCACTTCACCAGAGTTCTTAGTGTGTTGGGTGAGGTCGCTTGCGCGCCCACCACAACTACCTCACTGCACGCAAGAGAAGCAGGTGCAAACCGCTTCCTCGCTGTGCTAGGGTGTGTGCT
>NC_090623.1:415820-422180 GCF_004359215.1 Bremia lactucae | reverse complement strand
AGTTGTGGTGGGCGCGCAAGCGACCTCACCCAACACACTAAGAACTCTGGTGAAGTGACGTCACGGGAGCGGTAATCCGTCTCCTCGTGCGCACTTCCCAAGTAGGTAGTAATGTTCAGACTGATTTATATTTAATAGAATTAAATACAAATACCTATTTTTACCAATTAAAATGTTATCTCTATAGATATCATTTAATATGTATTCCGAGCGTATCTTTATAGATACCTCGCGTAACTGATGACGCTAGCCGTACACTTAACCAGAGTTCTTAGTGTGTTGGGTGAGGTCGCTAACGCGCCCACCACAACTTCCTCACTGCACGCAAGAGAAGCAGGTGCAAACCGCTTCCTCGCTGTGCTAGGGTGTGTGCCTAAGTAGAGCGTGGCCGCATTACGACGTGCCCGCCTACATGAAGTGATGTGAGGCTCCACTCGCAACTGAAGCATTGCAAAGTGGACTTGTACTGAAGCAGTACAAGTCGTAGTGCCCCGTTGCAATTCAGGCCAAATCAGCTCAAACTAAAGCGCAGCATCCTCTGGATTGGCCGTACGATACTAATGACAAACACAGGATAGCACGAAAGCCCCTCGGACCTGACTTTCCAGAAATTAAAAACTGACCGCTTTAACGAGTAATGTTGGAAGGATGGTGTAACGGGGCACTACTGACTTGTACCGCTTCAGTACAATTCCACTTCGCACTGCCTCAGTGCGAGTGGTGCCTCACATCACTTCACGTACACTAGTATGTGCAGAGGAAGACTCTCTTTAAAACACTTGTTTTTAAGGGGTTAATTAAAATCTGTACTAATATAATTAAGTTTCTTCTTGTCTATCTACTTAATAATAACTTAATTATAAGCTAATACAAAACTGTACTAAAAGTCTTATCTATCTTTTTCTTTGCGCGCGTCCAGTGCTGACTGGACAGCGGAGAAAGTAGATATAATGGTCTATATCTACTAATGGATAAGCTTTTAGAATATTACCATGTAGAGTAATTTATTATAAATATTATCTACCTTTTAGATAATATATAAATTAACAACCATTTATTGTTAATTTCATGTAACTTTACACCCCGTTGCTACACAACCAATGGATGCCACCTCTGTAGATGTGCACCCCTACATTGTGAGCGTATTACTTCTAATACCTTGGATTACGGATGATGCTAGCCGTCATCCCTTTCAATGTAAATACACCTATGTGAATTTTATATTCAAGGGCGCGTAAGGGCAGGTCGAAGTGCTTCCTTTATGTACGTAAGTGTTCTTTACGGGTTTGCGTGACATAGGGCAACTTTAGCCCGTTACTCCATTGAAATGCTATAGATTCTATAAGTTACAAGATAACATTGTAAAAGATGCTCATATTGTCTAAATGCCTGCCTCAAACAATGTCTTGCATTGCTCCAAGAATTTGAGGCAATAAATTACAATATTGATGTATCATTACGGCGCTGCGCCAGAAATGGCAGCAGTATTTGCAGCCGAAATGGTTTCAGCATTAAGGCGCAGGACCGCAGTAAGAAATTCATAGACTCAAAAGGTGGTAGTTATTTCGGCAATGGATTCATCCATAGCCTTGTAGGACTACCATAGAAGGCAAATCCTACGGCCAGGTGCGCGTGATCGGTATTAAAACAGGTAAAAACATATGCTTTATCGTGAGTTCTACTTATTGTGTAAAATGAATCAGCGCCTTGGTCAAGCATGATGGAAGTGCTCATGTCTGACAAATATTAGTGCATTGTATTGACATTAGCTGATTCGAACCAATATGGTAGCCCAGTTTGTAGGCTTTTTCCAGCAGTATTTTGAGATCTTAGCAAAATCTGGACCAAAGCAAGATCGATCCTTTTCATTAATTTAGTTGGATGTTATAAATTATAGCAATGTGGCAAACAAGGCAGCTATTTTACAATGATTATTCATCTGCAGCAACGCTGTGGCGCACGTTCGATCCGTCAACAAAAAGGCAATTTAGAATCACTCAAATTTACAGCGGTACAGTGGTACTTTCGGATTACATGAAAAGAAGCGCCAGTTACGTAGTGCTCGAGCAAATCACGAAAGAGCAAAAAAATTAATTATGCTGGACGAAAGAACACAGGCTTGCCATAAGGCAATTTCTGACTCACATCTCCTCCACACACAGCCTTTTTTATGCCAGGTTGTACATGGTAGCAGCGACATGGCGCAGAATGTGCAATTTCCTTCTTCTTGCAGCAGTTCACAATTATCAGCATTATTATAACACGATGTGCTTGCCGTAAACTTCGAAAGGGTTGCAGCTGGCGGAATCTGTTATTTCACTAATAACAGCCCTATTCTACAACTTACAACCTCGCTCGGAAACGACGATTGCGTTCGCTTCACTGTCGTCAGATGTCAAGATCTTTCTACATACAGTACGCAATGACAGATAGTGAAAGCAAGGCAGACGAGGCGTCTCGCCCGAGTGAAAAGTAATTTACCGATAAATTAAGACTACTTACGCAGTAATACCCATGAAGCACACCATTTTCACACCATGGTGGTATCAGATTGTAGCCCTTCCTCCCTCGAGCCGTGGGGATTGTCTGTCGCGGTGCAGCACGCTCTTCAACGCGGTCGTAACCGATGTCCAACGCTGGTTAAAGCTCTTCCTCCGTAGGTTGTCGTGCACCACGAGAGTGTGTGGTTCGTGGGTTTTGGTCTTGGCCGCCCCAGCCGTAATTAGCGCCTTCCAGAATCCCCGTTTTGGCCTACCCGATACCAATGGAGCGATAATCATCGCGCGACTTGATGGATTATCTACTTCATAAGCAAACGTGGCAATCGCAAATGCCACGTGGCTGTGCCATCGATCGAGAGCCGATGCGTCTGCGAGATAAAGCTGCACGCTCGTTAATGTCGTGACGTCTGTGAGCTCTAATTGGCGGCGATCAATTCCAGTATTCGCCGTCCGAACGCGGATGCAGACAAGCAAACTTTTAGCGGAAGCGTCTTCGTAGCGATAGAGCCACAGCGTGTTGCCGCAAAACACGGCAAACACTCGAGTCCAGCAATTTGGGAGCGCTACCACGTCCCGTTGCCAGTAGACCCAGTCACTTAGTGGCTGTAGCAATGGCTGGGCCTCCTGTCGCGTCGTAGCCTCAACTTCGATGTTATTATCATCGTAGTCTGGATCCTCCGCCATGGAGTCGCTTCCGTTGCTCATCCAAGTAGATCGTAGCGACTCGCTGCGCCCACATTTGGTAGGCGCAGGCATGTTTACTATAGTGCCATCGTACGACCTCCGTCGGCCACGGGGGAGTGGCATGGCGTTACTGACTCGATCAATCGCAGGCGAAGTCATTTTTTGCCACTAGCTACTTGCAAAGAACGTAGCCAAATGGGGAATGCAAGCGATTGGGACAGCTCCACTGTGTAAATTGGATCTGTTAAACGGTGTCATGTCCACTGCGGAAGTGGGTCGGGATTGGCTGAAAGGGAGCTTTCATATTACGACGGCAAATCAGAGAGCGTAATCCTAAAGATGCGGAATTGAGAAAGCCACTGTATCTGCGAAATTGTGGATAGACGCCTTCTCCGCGCTATTAAACTTGCGCGTAGTATGCTGCCACAAACACCTTGTTTTAGGAAACGAATTTAGGATTCAAACAATTAAACGATTACATTGCTCCGCCAACCCTTTCGCTTGTTTTGCCCTGATTCATTACGCGTAATATTTTAACTTTGTACATGCTCTTTTTTCTAAACAGCAAGCTTCAGAATCAGCTATTCGTGTCCAGGAAAAATTGGGCTTGTGTTTTAGAAAGTCCGACGACCTCGTATCAGCGAGATTGGAACACAACAGACAAAAATGCTTGGTGCAGCCGTGACAGTAAATGTACTAAGAGTCTGAGCTGTGACAGAGGCAGCGTAGAGCTCCTCTACGCGCAAGCAAATAAAGAACATATTGAGACCTCTGATTCCGATAAAATAAATTGGATGAGAGATATGCTTTCGCTATTAATCCAAATCAAGAGGTGGGGCATTGAAATATACCAAGTCGAAAATGTTCTTCGTAACATACAAGTACCATGTAAGAACAATTGTCGAACATGAATCTTCTTGGCAAACTAAATTTGGGAATCGCAAGCGATGACATGAATGAATGGGCTCCTTCTGTCTTTTCATAATAATTGATAATGTGTCGTCCGGTATAGCTCATGTTTCTTTAATACTTCTTTTTGATATTGCTAGCTAAGGTCGATGTCGTCGAAGTGTTTAAGAGCACATGTCTCACGTCTTCTCCAAATACAGAACGCTTACCTCCTGAAAGTTACAAGCTCTGTAGCGATGAATTTGTTTTAGATAGGTGGCTGGACAACAACTATTGTGGCAGACTTATCAACTTTCTTCAAATATAGTACATTCCCCACTCCGATAACTTATCCCCCGAAAACGTACAGCCTCCACTGACTGATAGGATTTGACGTCACCGTGGTCGTACTAACAGCGTATGTAAGACGCCACTACAGTATACTCCAATAATTGATAACGCTTGATAACTCATACTAAAGGGTGTCTACCGGGGCTATAAGTTATCCAGAGAGAAGACTGTAATGCATTACCAAGCTGTCAAAAATTATTTGATGGGTCCATCTCCCACTTAAAATTGAGCTCCACCAACTTCACACTGATAATAAGGACACTTACGTCCTTTGTTTAGTGATGCGAAGATGATAGCTATGACTTTTTTGCTGTCAGCCATGAGTTCGTTTTAGAATCAACAGTTCTGTCTAGTTCTCTTCTGCTAAAAATTGCACTTGAACAATTTAAATTTTTAAATTATAACCACCAAAGCAAATTGCGAAATAAGGGTGGATACCAACGATGTGCTTAAATTCTTGCTGACCTCGCCTGTATTTTGCGCAATCAGAGAAAGTTGCTCGTGACCAAGTTTCATAAAGTCGTACAGGATGCCAACGCTGATGCGATGGCTCGACATAAACGGAACTCTGACAAAAACGGAAGATCAGACATTATTTCATTTAATATTAGGATGAAAACAGAATAGTGGTTGCACCATCTGTAACGGGGTGTATCGTTCCATGAAATTAACACTTAAAGGTTACTAATTAATATATTATATAAAAGGTAGATAACATTTAAAGAATATTACATTACATGGTAATATTCTTAAAGCTTATCCAATGGTAGATACAGACCATTACATCTACGTTCTCCGCGGTCCAGTCAGCGCAGGACGCGCGCAAAGAAAAGTCAGATAAGACTTTTAGCACATGTTTTGTAAAAGCTTATAATTAAGTTATTATTAAGTAGATAGACAAGAAAAACTTAATTATATTAATACAGTTTTTAATTAACCCACTTTAAAACAAGCGTTTTTAAGAGAGTCTTCCTCTGCACGAGCTAATTAGTGTACGTGAAGTGACGTGAGGCACCACTCGCACTGATGCAGTGCGAAGTGGAGTTGTACTGAAGCAGTACGAGAAAGTAGTGCCCCATTAAACCTGGTAGCACTTTTTAGTCCGTCCAAGGACCACAGTTCCATCATCGAACATGGACATGTTGGATGATATTGGAAATACGCATCACGTTTCGCGTGATAGCTACTCTTTCTAAGCGACATAAAAAGGAGTGCGGTCGAACGAATGATTTGGACCGTAGGAACGATGCTATCTCGGCCATGCTGTCCGGTTTGGACAGAGATGCCCTCCATTCAACCATCGCCAAGTTCATACAACATGAATTTGACGAGGTGAAGGAGAAGGTAGCCTTGCTGGATCAGCAAGGCTCTCAACAGGCAGAACTGTTGAGGTTACAACAGGTACAGACCCCTGTACCTGGGATGACGCATACGCGTCGTCCCGAAACTCTAAAGATTGATATCTCTAAGTATAGGGGAGTCGAAGAAGACTCCCTCCTGAGATGGTTTGTCGAGTTGGATGATGCCATAAGGGCACGTCACATCGTCGACGAGCAAATGCAAGTCATATTCGCTCAATCAAATTTGGCAGGTCGTGCCAAAACTTGGGCATTGGGCCTTAAGTTGCGTGACCCATACGTCTTTGGGTCGCTAGAGGTTTTTAAAGCCCGGCTCAAATAGACGTTTGAGGCGCCAAGGGCTGAGTTCAGAGCTCGTTCAGAGCTTCTGAAACTTAAGCAAGGCAAGCGTGATGTTCACGCATATGCCCAGCACATACGACTCTTAGCGAATTGTATTACTAATCACCCAGTTCATAAGCTCACGTTGATTACGGTGTTCATGCAAGGTCTTACGGATGGTCCCGTAAAGACCCACCTGTTCCGCTTGGAACTGGATACGCTTGAAGAAGCAATATCCGTTGCGGAACAGGAGGACT
>NC_090623.1:388466-409053 GCF_004359215.1 Bremia lactucae | reverse complement strand
CGTGACAACCGATGCAATTTATACTTTGCACCGGTTGGAGTTCTTTTCTCAAATTTAACGCGATTCGCGTTAAGTTTTTGAAGCCAAACTTCGCGTCCAATGTCTTTAACATTGCGAATGAACGCACTCCAAGCTTGCATAAGCGAGACTTTATCTCGCTTATTATTGCCACCTAAACCATCGATGCTTACGAAAAGCATCGAGATAGAAATCTTCCTCAGCGCGAAAGTTCTTCGCGCTGGGATCAAGGCCATGTAGCTTTGTCGCAATAAATAAGGGATATTTATTGTGAGGAGTAGTTTCTCCAGACAAGCTATTGATGAGCCTTTCTGGCAGAAGCCACAGCTTCTTTTCAGGGGCGAGATGAGACATTTTACTGTCTTCACTCCCCTGAGTGGTACCCACTGGAGCAGGGGTACCACAAGGACTTTTCCTACGATGGCTTACGCCATCGTCGTCACTTTGCACAGAGACATGTGCAGTTGATTGTATGGGAGACCGTACGGAAGATCGTACAGGCGATGAGGGATCATCCTCATCGTCGGATCCAAATAGACTGTTTACACGTCTATCAGAATGAGCCCTCTCATTCGAAGGCTCATAGTTAGCCGCCAGACGGATATCAGGCGACTGTTCCATTCTCCCCGAGTCGGCCACTTCATCCGTCTCGCACTCGTAGTCAACCTCCAAAGAGGGGTCGTATTCACGTGGTGAATCACCACGTGCACTCGCAACATCTAGTGTTGTGCGAGTGGAAGACACTACGGTAGACGGAACGTCTACCGCAAGAGATAGCAGTGCGTCACCGCGGCTCCACGAACCGCAGCCGAAGGCGAAGCACTATCATCACCCCGCATGAATTGTTTCTTCATGCGATGGAATTTAAAATGATGGATCTGACCAATCAAATTCATTATAAAAATCAAGTGGTCACATAGCGACCACTCCATCTAATGACATTCAGAGTGATTGTCGTTTAAGGGAGGGGTGATGTAACTAGGTGTATCGTTACATGAAATTAACACTTAAAGGTTGTTAATTAATATATTATCTAAAAGGTAGATAATATTTGGAGGATATTACTTTATATAGTAATATCCTGAATTCTTATCCATAAATAGGTATAGGCCAATATGTCTATTTATTCCGCAGACTAATTAGCTGTAGGAGTAATCAAAGAGAGTTACAAGATAAGATAGAGATAAGAATTCATTTACATGTTTAGTATTAGGTTATAGTTATGTCAGCATTTACAAAGATGGATTAAGAGACACTTAACTATATTAATACAGTTTTAATTTTACCCTCTTAAGTTAACTTGTCTTAAGAGAAGTCTTCCTCTATACGTACAGTGTACGTCACCTAACGAAAGGCACCACTCACAACTGAAGCAGTGTGAAGTGGACTTGTACTGAAACAGTACAGGTCGCAGTGCCCCGTTACACTCTGCGTCTAATGCGCTCGCCTCTTCGGCCGAGTCCTCATGCGTTTCTTGAATGCACGAGGCCAATGATCGCTGACTCACAAGGGTCCGTCGCCATGCCCGCACCCGGTGGTGTTGCGTAGTGTATTTAAATCCCAATTTGTTCGGCAAGATCAGTTTCCTATCAGTTTGCGCTCCAATATATCTGCGGCGGGGGCCACGTCTTGTGACGATCCGTCCAGAATTTTAAGTCGCCCGTACGCATCCGCCGTAGCCATAGAAAACCCGTACTATATCGGTCCCGTTTTCACATTTAGAGTACCGCTTACGCCGCTGTGGAGCGCAGAATTTTAGCCAATCGTCCCCGCGTACTCCTGGGAACCCTCAAATGGTTCCAGTCGTCAGCTTGACCCATTCGAAGACCTAGTATCGTGTTGGTACTGCTATGATGGGCATTGACAACCCAACAGTCCAGCCACTTGTACGCCAATTTATCCTTTTCGTCCCTCTGTCGACCCGGTGCTAAGCATTCTCGCCATCCATCGATTGTCTAGTGCACAAAGACGGACTCATCAAGAGTTAACAATAGTTTCTCCAAAAAAGCGAAATGTTTCATATGCCACAGCATAGTGTCCAACGCATGCTAAAACGACTCTTTGACCGCTACTTAGACTGTCATTTTCAGTAATAAATGGCGCGACGGGCAATCATCCGACCGCTTGGCTCTGCACAGTGTCCCTGTTCTTATCCGTTTGACGAAGCGCTTTGAGCTGCTGCTGCCAAGATTTCAATTCGAAGTCGACGTCAGCCTCCTCTCTGACCACAGTTGAAAAGATCACGATGCCACGGTCGTGGTTTAGCAGGTCAAGAAGTTGGTCGTGTCGCATAGGGCCTCCGATGTCAAGATTAAAAAAACTTTGTGTTTTCGCTCGTAATGCACTTGACGCTTTGTCAAGTTGGCGCCTAGTGTCATCCATTTTGTCGGCCCATGCCGCCGCGTCGTCGAGTATACTCAACCTGCTGTCATCAACTTCATTTAAGCGGCACTGCGTTTCAAATCCGATGGTATTTGGTCAAAGGTTGTTGGTCGTGTCATTCCTGCCTTCCTGATCATAGCTAGTGTCCCCATCGCCTTCCAGATCTGGCAATATTCCAGTATGGCTAGATGGGATGAACGCACAGTAATGCTTTCCCCAATATAAGGGATGGTGTCCCGGGCTGTTCCAATCTTCGCCGCGATGAATTTTTCCATAAACTTTGTCCACCGTTAGATTATGTTCCACCGCTTTACGACCCGCCTCTGTCGAGAGGTGGTCCTCGGACTGTATTTACGACATAACCAAGTTACTTGTGTCACCCGTAAGGAGCTGAATCACATATATATGTATAGCGGGGTAGCTCCTTACATAATTTAAATTTCCTAAAAGAGGAATATTAATGAAGAATCAAGAATATTTACTTATTCATAATGTTGTCTCTGTTTAGTTGATATTCTTGATTCTTTCTTAAATAAGTATTCTTGTCTTCAATATATTAATGTGAAGCTATGTATAGTAACTCATTGCCCGACATCATCACAGACGAATACTAAAATGTCCACTTGAAACCAACCTGATACAGATGACCAGACAGAACGTACAAATCGTGTACTCCAAGAGATACTTTGAGGTTACGTTCACCTGTTTACGAGTTGAAGTGATCTCTTGCCGATGGCAGAAGTTGCCATCAACAATTCAATTCGTGAATGTTTTCACCATCCACCTGTTGCCACATTGTTTGAGAGTGATACTAATTGTAACGGGCTAAGTTGCCCGAATGTTACGCAGTACCCGTTAAGTACACTTGGTGTACTTAAGGGGATGGTCAATTACTCAAATAAAGTAATTAGACCGGACCGCATCGCAAAAACTTTTAAATGTAATTCTGACCAATGTATGCTTGATGTGATTACATTGCATGCTTCTGACAATGAATCTAACAATTCATATCAGAAAACTAACTTGAGCTTGATAAAAGCACACCGAAGAAAAAAAACTCAAGTAGATCGCTGATGTCTACAGATTCTTTCGGTGCAAGATGGACGCGCCGTACTCCTCATACTCAGTCTGGCCGCATTCAGACGTGCCCGTCTACACAACTAGTACCCGAGAGTGTATACCTTACAAAGGTTTCTTTCTCTCGTAGATCAATGCGCAAGCCTAAGGAAGACACTAGACGCTGTGAGATTAAAAGGGGGACTAAACGTTATTATATTATTTGAATCTAAAACTTTATTCTAGCTAACTTAAATAGATTTCGGAACCAAGATTGATATCAGGCGGCTGCCATATATGTTACCCGTAATAAATGGGATCTTAGTGGTCAACTATTTTAAATAGAGCAAAATGGTATTTTAACCATAAAGTAAATGTACCGCAACAATGGTTTACCAACCGAAGTGTACGGTGGACCAACAAAACGGGACGCTGATCACAATGGATGAGCAATCGTGTTTTATTCGAAGTTAACGCACTAGCCCTACTGTCTACGGTAAAGCTACCCAAAATGAAGTGACGAAGGTGGGCAGGAACAAATTACTGTTCAAGTATTCGGCCCGTTCCGTGTACTGCACAAAAAGGGCATGCGTAAGCGATCGAGCTGCCTTGTAGAACGTACACACACGCTACGATTTACGTCTGACGTCTCCGCTCGTACTACCAGTACGAGGCTTATTTGGTTCCAAATCACACCGGCACCGTCAAACGGATCCGCCATAGACTGATGGTCTCGGTCCAGAAATTAAACGTTCGAACCAAATGTTTTAACTTATCCTTCAAGGATGCGTTTCTTTACAAGCTGCCGTCAGCTCGTTGCAAAGATTTTGATTTACCCGTTTATTCGCTAATTTCTCAACAGCAATCTTCGCTCGGTCTTCCGACTATCAATATAAAGACGGTTCCCCGCCGTCTAAAAGTCATGACGGCAGTCACGTTCATAATCCACGTCCATTTGTAATTGCCGGAGGTCGCGACAGTGATCATGTCGGCGAACGGTCGGGTCCGAAGCGTAAGTCGGACTCGGTTTATCCTCTTTCTCCTCATCCATTGGATTGGATGGTCAACAGCGCTTTCTAGTCGAGCGTTTCTTAAACCACCGCGAGGTGGAAAGGATTCGAACTAGTTATCTCGTTCGATGGCGAGGGTGTCCACCCTCGCATTATAGTTGGGAGCTTCGCTCCCAACTAATGATAGACGTTCCTGGTCTCGTCGAAAAGTGTGACAAGACCCATCCTTTGAACCACAAGACCATCGGAAATAGAGCGCTTCGCGCACTGGGAAGATTTATAAATTAAACAACAAAAAATAGTTGTTCCTTCGCGCATCGAGAAGAGATGCACGTTCTTCAATTAGGATCATTTAGGGAGTACGCTTTCCAAGGGGATAGCCTGCGCCCATAACGCCGCAGAGACATGAGTGCCCTCATGAGCGGCAAGGCAAACCTGTCTCTCGAGACAAACGGTTCAACTTATAGGGTGCACCGACATTATATCTCTTCCTAAACCGGTCACATACCGTATCCACTTTGTCAAGTCAGGTCTCACGGCCTTCGCATTCTACATTCTTCATGAATTTTCCCAAACCTGAAACAAGGGATGTACATCCTCGGTTGCAAGCGTACCATCGATGCCGGAAAAACGCATCGATGAAAATTTTGTCCTCACCAGGCTTGAGAAGCTTGAGTTAGTCGAACAACGGAATGTTGTATCGCTTGTTGGCCATTCCAGACCTAAAAATTAAGGTACCCTTAGCGATCAACCAAGGTTTTATTTTGGAAGCGACACGCAACGAATTCCCGTCCGTCTCTCTTGGACTTATGTTAGCTTCCAAGCTAATGTACTCTTCGAAGTGATCTTTACGGTCACCTCGTTCCTGGTGGTGCATTTTAGCATTACCTTACAGTTCTTTTGATCGGAGTGATTACAAGATGACTCCTCATAAATAGAGAAATCGAACATCTTGGAGGTATATGGCTTATCTGTCTCGTCAGAACCCACTGGCTCGACGGTATCGGACCCGGGCGAACCGGAAGCCTTCATAGTTATGCTCGAGTCGAACGATGAGGGCGACTCGTAAAGACACCTCCTACCCGCAGTCGGGGGGCGAGTTGTTTCTCGCAGTAAACGTTTGAACGTCTAATGATTCGTTTGCGTAACCAGTAGCTACACTTAGTCGTGTAGCTGCCAGGTTTGCTGCCTTACAGGCGACACGCACGGGCTTAGTAACCATGTGCAAACAAAAGCTGGAATCAAAATAATCCCATAAGTGCTTCCTTACAGAAAAGGACACAATACGTTTCACTGTCACTCTGCGAAGTCACTATATTTAATGGGGTGGTGTAACGGCGTATCCCGTAACATCAACAATTTTTTATTAGAAAAATAATTAATATTGTTGCCTATAAAAGAAAATTATAAAGGTGTATAAAATTAATATCATCTAATAGTACTACTCAACGTTTCCAGTATTACCGTAATTTTCTTTTTTATTTTATTATGTAATTTATACGGTCAAATTGTAGCGACAAGACATGAAGTCATACGGTTTCTCCATACCGGAATATTAAACAATTTTGCAAGTGTCAAATTTTCAGAAGGAACAATTTTCTTGACGAATTTCACGCATTCAGTCGTAGAATTCAACTTGTCGGCGACACATTTCATAGTCTCATATACTCTTGGCATCGAGTTTGTCATAGGCATTTTGCTTTTTATTCACGGAAAAAAATACCATTCTTTCAAAAAACTAACGCTCTGTTAATTCGTTTATTTAATCTGCAAATGCTTTTTCGTTCGCTATAGTACGACTTGACATCATCAACAGCTGCGCTTCTACTTAAGGTGCTGCTGCAGTTCTCTAGAATTTGGTGAATGCCATCGAGCCAAACATGCCAACTTTCCCCAGCAACGTGACGATAACTCTCGCAGCAAATTGGTCCCTGCAGTGTATTTTACCATCAAAATGGCCCAAAACAGCCGCTTCGAACGCAAATTCTTCATCCCGCCCCACACAATGTTCCAACCCCTGACACGACATTTTGGCATCCGCCGAGTCGCTACGAAAAGACCCTGTTGGTCTTGCTTCCCCTTCATACTACAACCAGCAGAGCAAATGGTCAGAATGAACATTTTCCCTCTTCCTCTGCTCGCAATTCTGACAAACCTCGTGATGTTTCACCGGACTGCGCTGAATTAGTGACCTGTGCCTTGTTCTGCTGTTGGGATGGATGGTGATGAGATTGATTCGAAGCTGCGGCTATTGCTGCGGCCAATTGCTGCTGTTGCTGGTGTTGCTGCAATTGCTGTGTGTGGTGAAGCTGTTGCTGAAGCTGTTGCTGGAGTTGCTGTTGCGTCGGAATGGTCGGTGTCATGGGATAATACAGCGCTTGCTGCGGAAGAAGCTGATTCCCTACGAGTTGATAGCCTGGAAGGCCGGTATTAAACACGCCATTCAACGCATGCAACGCTTGGTATTGCTGCTTGGCATTTTGTCCGCTTTGAGCTCGCATGTGCTGCATTTGCGCTTCAAGCTGCACTTGCGCTGCCCGCGCTTGGGCATTTGCAATCGCTTGAGCTTGTGCATGTGCCTGCGCTTGGGCCTGCGCTTGAACCTGAGCCGACTGTTGCCGATTCATTGAATGCATGTTCATACCTTGCGAATAATGGAGAGGGAGCGAGAACGAGCCGCCGAGGTACAACGTTGGGTCGGCAAACATGGCAGCGTGACTATTTTGTACCAATAACGTCGCGGCTTGCTGGCTCGCAGCACTGAGGGTCGATGATATCCGGTTCGTCGGGACAACCGCGGTATTCATGGCACTGGACGAAGACGACAAAGACTTGGACGCCGCCACTTGTGAAGTCGGTACCGTCATAGCAATACTCGCAGTGTGTTCCACCGGTGACGTCGTAGTTGCCGCCGTCGGGCGGTGGCTCGTGGCATTTCCACTCACTAATAGCGACGACGTGGTACCAGCTCGTCGCATCGTGCGGAATTTATCTTTAAGTTGCACATTCGAGCGGTCATTAAACTGAGGGCCTAATTCCTTGTCGATTAAAATGAGGGACCACACATTTCGTTGCCCATTGTACTTTTTGACGCCTTCAAGCAACGCGCGCTCTTCCGTGGCGGAAAATGGGCGATATTTGCGGTGGTTTTTGCGGTTTTCCGTGTACGCTGCGAGTTCCGGGCGCGTTTTAATGAGTGTTCGCCATTTGTCCTTGAGATCCACGCCACTGCGGCCATGAAACAAATGACCGAGATGCGGGTCACGGAGGATGGAACTCCATGGACAACTGTCGTCGGCGTACCGCTGGACGCCCAAAACAAGCGCCGTGACTTCATGCGGACAGTATTTTCGCCGCTTTCCTTTCACGCGTTCTCCGACGTTTTCACACGCGAATTCGGGCGAGTTGCGCGGAAACGCGTAGCCGCCGCCGGCATTTGGATTTGCATTACCTGCATTTGTTGCTGCTTGCACAAGGGTGTTCGCGGTGGAGCTTCGCCCTAGTGTATTCGAAGGCGTGCCTACGCTTTGCGTAATCTGAAGAGACTGTTGCTGCTGCTGTTGTTGCATCTGTACTTGGTGTTGCAATTGCTGCATTTGCGCGTGTTGGTGAAGCTGAAATTGTTGCTGTTGGTGGTGGTGTTGCTGCTGGTGCTGGAATTGTTGCAATTGCAACTGCTGCATTTCGACTTCCTCTTTGAGCTGCAAAAAGCGCGTCGCCGATGGTGGCTGCATGGCCTGCGAAGAAGTGACTTGGGGATCATGCACGGCCGTGGCCCCGGCCTTGACTGGAGGGCGCGGCATTGAATAGTTGAACAAGGAATCTATATTGTCATACATTTAGGCCAAAGGGACGTTGCAATTCAGTAGCACTTCCGGAGGATACAAATTAAGTTGCAATGTCGGGACCTTACCACCGTCACTCGTCACAGAATTACTTGCCCCTTCCCGCGGCGGTTGTGTCACGCTGTTCGAAATATGTCGCTCAAGTCACCTAGTCCCCTTTTTCGTAAGTACAGTTGCTCTTTGAGCCAAAATAAAGCGTTGAGACACAGTAACCTCTCTCCCGTTTGGCCGTTTCGCCCACCCACTTTGGCTAGCCACGTGGTCCTAAATATACCGCAGCGAGCCCTGATCTCGTCCTCGAATTGTGCAGCGGTTTTGAAGGGATAGGTGCTTCACTTTATGCAGGAAGCAACTCGACTCACAAGCGTCCTTGCCGTCTGGGGAGTCAAGTGAAGATATGTGCACAATTGCACTGTCAGAGGTAGTTCCATATCGATCGCCAACTGTAGTGAAAGGAAACCCGCAATGCTATTGCACTTTTGAGCACAGCTTACCTTTTTAATAAGAACAGTTGCGCTCTTTCCGGATGTTGTGGATGGTTGGATTGGAGCTAGTGGGGAAGCAGGAGTGAATGTCAACTTGGATTGAGCCAAATAGAAAAGAGCATGGCAGCTGCTCGGAGCAGCAAGGGCTGAACGCATGCCTGTAGCAGCGGCGAACTATATGTAAGTAAACCTTACCTGATAGGCTTGAAGAAGTCAATTAAGACACTGACGTGCACAATTACCAAGTTAATTTAGCGCACGATACTGTCTGTCTTTCGATTGTTTCCGCGCGAGTTGAGTTCGCTTCGAGCTGGGACGTCCGGACGAATTATAAGTGAAAAGGGAGAAAAGGCCCCCAATCGCTGAACTGATATGCTGTATCGTTTCGAATACAAAAGGCTGTTTTAAAGGAGCAGTCATTCAGGTACAAAATATTGCTGGAGAAAAGGTAGGGAAGGGTGAGGGCCAGGGGACTGGCAACCGCAAACGCGACCCTGTCAAAGTTGAACATCGACAATAACAGGTTAAAGTCGACACAAAAGATCGCGACATCAACAAAAAGAAACGACTTGCATTTGCGAGAGCTGTTGGTGCTGGACCGTATGGATATGCCGCTGAACGCTTTCACGCTTATCTAACGGCTGTACGCGTTCGGCCGGTCGGAACATTATTCGTACAGGACTAGACGGCTAAAATTCTGCATACAACTGCTATTGTTGCAGGATGTCGAAGTCGGCTGATAATTTCATGTGGCGCTTCGAAATTAAGTTCGCTATCGCTTCTACTATCAGGCGAGTTAGGCAAAAAATAGTCAAGACTTAAGGGTTTATGGTAATGAATTTACGTGGATACAAGAGAGCTCTTTGGAGGCTGCAGCTAGCATGGTTGCACGTGAATTGAGTTGTCACCTAGTAACTTGATGTTAGTCTAAATTTGGAAATGTGACTTTAAACGCATGATGTAGCCACAAAGCTGCTACCCCTTCTATTCACCTCCGACGTAAGGTTAAATGCTCCGCTTGTGAAAAGTGTAGATACAAGCACCACATAGCAGAAAGAGCATGGTTTGTTTGTTTTTTGTTTGTAGCTTAGGGTACACTACACCAATCCTCGAACTATCAAAGTTGATCATTTCCCAATTGAAGTGCATTCTGACGACCTTTCGGCAAACGGGGCGGCTTATAAGAAGCCATTTTGCATTTGGTATCAAGTGACTAGGGGTCATGCCTCTCACCTTCAACTTAAGCTATCGCAGATTGATTGAATGACAATCACAGCGACATAAAGCTACAGCTGCCAATCCGGACGAGTACACTCAAAAAGCGCAAAGGATTGAATGCATTTTTACAGGCTACGAGTTCTAAAACTTAATCAAGAATCATAATGCGTCTGCTCGACTTTGACTTGCCTCTTCTGCCCCCCCCCCCCATTGTGGCGCAGGTGTAGGGCCGCTTTCACGACTTGCATGCGACATAATCTGCTATTTGTCAGCGCAAAAGAAATGGAACGGGCTTAAAAATTGAGCTTTTTACCAATTCCGCAATGTTATGGTAGCAAAAGTCTCAAACAATTTAATGGTTTGGAGCATGTCCAATTGTCAACGCCATATTCATTCCTAATTGACAGCTTACGTTATAGTGTCGCTATAAGTTGCGCTAGTGCGAAAATGAAGGGGGGATCTAATGATTTTAACATACTATAAGCAAGTTGGATACAATACAATATCCAATAATTTGAATAAAACCATTTTTGAATATAAAATCTGGCTAAAAAGTCCAATTCTGATTATTGCCGGATGAATTAACAAGTAGAAATGTAAAGAATTCTATCTTATGCGACAATGTTTAATCAAAATCAATTCGGCAAATGTAATCATTCATATGCAAGAGAAAGCGTACAGGAGCTAAAAACAAATTGGATATTTTTTCAATATGCTTATTTGACGATAAACAAAGGGAGTATTCACTTACCCCCTTAATTCATTGGCTTAAAATTCATCTGTAACCATCACTCATCACTCATCCGTACCACGCGCGGAGACTCACTTTCAACTAAAGCTCGGCACATACACGCTGTAAATTGAACTCAACTTGTTAACCACCACAAACTACGCAATAAATAAAAAAATAAAAAAAGAGAAGTAGGGCTTTCATCGCAAACTCAGATTCTTCATTGTACTAAAACTTGTTGTAGCGGAGCTACCTCGCTCCTAAAGTCAGAGGAAGAGTTTTAGACTCAAAGAGTCTCTCGGGTTTGAGCCAGCAGCCTTGAGGTTAACAGCGGTTAAATAACTCACGGTGTAGGCGGGCACGTCGTAATGCGGCCACGCTCTACTTAGACACACACCCTAGCACAGCAGGGAGCGGTTTAACCTTCTTCTCTCGCGTGCAGTGAAGTAGTTGTGGTGGGCCCGTAAGCGACCTAACACACTAATACTCTGGTTAAGTGTCGTCACGGGAGCGGTAATCCGGCTCCTCGTGTGCACTTACCAAGTAGGAAGTAGTTTTCAACTGATTTATATTTAATCGTCTTAAATATAAATACCTATTTTTACCAATTAAAATGTCATCTCTATAGATAACACTTAAGATGTATTGCGAGCGAATCTTTCTAGATACCTCGCGTAACGGATGACGCTAGCCGTCATCACGGATGACGCTAAGCGTCATCCCTCCTAATGTGAATGCACCCATGTGCATCATATACACAAAGGTTGGTCACAAATGTGAACCACACCCAAGTACTGGGTCTAATTACTGTGTAACATTAGGGCAACGTTGGCCCGTTACACCATCCTCCCCCCCTTAAGAACGAATTTACGTTTTTAAATTCGTCAAAGAGGAGAGAGGAACTGCGAGCAGCTTTACGCGCCGCTAGTTCACTCAATCACTCTGGCGCACGTGTTTCCATACACGGCGCCAAAGATGCCACCTAAAAGGGGCCACGTTGGTGGGTCGTCTGCGAAGACGCTCACTCAACCTCACACTAAGCGCACGCGCCGCGTAAATTCGTCGGCCGCGTCGAATTCCTTAGTCGAAACGCCGACAGCCACTGCTGCTGTCGCGTTAAGAGGGCTAAAGGATCCATCCCACTCTAACAGTGAGGATGTTGATCCGTCGCTCATTGTCGACTACAATGAGTCGACACCGTTGCCGTCACTTCATAGTAGTGATGCGGACAACGACCTCATTAGAATGATGATGGCGCATTATTGCCCATTCAAACTTCTCTCATGGCTCACAACATGGAGACAGCAGCATTTACGAATGCTGTCTTGACGTCTGCGCTGGAAAGCACAGCGACAGGTAATGAGAGCGCTGCCCATAAGGGCGCAGCCGCTTCTCCGTTGGGTATAACCACAACGTCTTATGCTCAGACCATATTCCATAATGGTTCTGACATAGAGGATTCGGAGCCTAAAGCTCCGCCGACAGCCAGTCGTTTAGAACGTGGCTATGTGACGGGCGGCATTCCAAAGATGCCCCCTCCATCTAAATGGCCTCGTTTAATTGGGCCAAGAGCGTCGCTTTTAGAATGCGCTCTTGTAGACGCATATAACTATTATGGCGTCTTTAAATCATGGAGGGCTCAGGGAAAATTGCTTGGGCTTATTTTCCCGATCCCGGTCGTGTTGCGTTCAATTGAAACGCCCGACCAATACGAGGCGGAATTTCTGCGCCGCAATCATCCGCATTCCGATGAGATGAAACAGCGGTCGCAGCGAATTAATTTCGCCCGCTTGCGTGTGAAAGAAATCATGGGCGTACTGTACCCCCTGTTTCTTCTCACAACGCTACTTCTGCAAGTCCATTTGAGACTAGCGAAGAGGCCTCAGCTGGTGCTCCTTTTCATAGGCAGCCACCAAGCCGGGTACATCAATACGTAGGGTATCGATCGGTTCCCAAGAGTCAAAACTCTTCGGGTAACCTTTCCATTGGACGAGGATCTGATACCCTTGCCTCACGGAGCGGTGGGCAAGCAACCTTCCAACAAGGAAGCGTTGATTCCCACCCGCATCCATCAGTGCAGGTGGCGCCCGATAGGAGTGGCGATCTCGCCCACCTACTCGCGGCTGCCTTACCTTCGTCCGTTCAATCACAGGCGTTTAGCGCTGCTGAACGACGTATTGCCGATATCGTGGGTCAAGTCTCGCGTCTGACCTCGGATCTTTGTGATGTCCGAGCGAAGGCTCGTCAGGTTTATGAACGCCTGAAGACTCGCTTGGACCTTTTTGAGCGGATAATGCTGAGGGATCCGCGTTACTCGCGTGATGTTTCTCGCCCTCCGAGTCCTGTTCGTGGTGGGAGGAGTCGGTCGGCTGACAGTTTTTCGCCTTCTCTGCCGCCCTCACCCGAACGACGATCGAATTACAGTCGGCGTCACCATCGGTCTGCTTAGACGGACAGGAATATGTGACCTCATTTGGGTGTACACACCGTTTCAGACGACCCACGTAAGATACGGGGTGCGTCTGCATGTACGGGGGAAGAGTGAGCCTATAATTTAGGTCTCCAACCTCTTCTACCACCGTAAAGGGCCCAATGAAACGCGGCAGCAACTTCGTAGTATCTCCAGGTAGTACAGTAATTGCATTTTAAGGTAGGGTAGCAGTACTTAATAGTACGTTTTTTCACCCACTCTAAAGCGTTCATTATTTTTGCGACCCTTTCGGTCCGCATATTCTTTTTGCTTGTCCTGTGCGCTTGCCATCGTGTCACGGACTTTTCGTGTGATGGCTAATCGCTCATCCACAAAGCGTTGAGCTTCGTTCACGCTTTTAGCATCAAACTCGCCTATGATACCGCCAAGAGGTCGGTCATAAGACGTAGTTTTAATGACCACTGCAAAATTGACAGGGTTACTAGGGCAAGTTCTGTCGTGAAGATGATACCCTCGCGGGTCATCGTCATATTGACGAAACTATATCCCTCTTTCGCACCGAGCATAGTGAGGGGCACTCCCCCACTAAGACTCGGGCTGCGTACAAACGAGACTGGCGTCCGAGGATGGCGTCCGAGGATGGCGCAGTCCGTTAATATAAAACGGTGTCTCACCCGTACTGGCGTGGATATTGTTATTATAGCGAATTCCACAAAGGGCAATTGCTTGCTTCACTCTTTGGGGGTTGCTAAAGTGCGTAAGACATCCGCCACGACCCGATTGGCACGTTCTGTTTGGCTCTCGGTCTAGGGTTAATCTGCGGTCGACATGTGGAGCTTGTTACCTAGCAGCTCGAACACATGTCGCCAAAATTCTGGCGTAAAACGTGGATCCCGGTCCAATACTATGGACTCGGGCAGCTGCCTCCTTGCCTGTGATCGATGTTTTACATGGTGCGAAATGCATTATTTTGCTCAGTCTGTCTACAATGACGACGAGCCCCATCCGACCCTTATGATTGGGCGGCATGCTAAACATGAAGTCCAGGCTTACTGACTTCCAACAGTTTGTTGGAATTGGTAGCGGCTTTAGTGATGCACTGCTGGACGGTGCAGGCTTGGTGCGCTGACACTGGGAATATAGTTGGCCACCAAAATTCTGTGACACTCGTAAGAATGTCTGTTCACGGCCTTGATGCTCATTGAATGAAGCATCATGGAGCTCGTGAAGGATCATCAGCTTGACATCTGTGTCATGAGGCACATAGATTCTCAAGGGATCACAAGGTGACAGCTGATGCCATAACAGGCCATCGCTGTAGCTTAAGCGATTTAGCTTAGCTTTCAGGTGCGACGGAAGGGTTACCTTTTGTCCACCAAAGTGATCCAACAGCATGCGACAATGGTCGTCCTGACTGTAGCTCTCTTTTATTTCAGAGGCTAATGAGCTCGTCACTTGGTATGCTTTTATTGCTGCCAACATTGACGGCTGAAATTGTGCTTCAGTACTAAACAGACGCTTTTCTAAGGTCTTACCTCCAAGTCTGGTCTGCGCGATAAAGCGTCAGCCAAGTCATTCGACTTATTCGGCTTGTATTCAATTTTGAGATTAACAGAAAAGAATCTAAGCCATCTTACCATTCTAGGCGAGAGGTGCGGTGAGTTTATTGCGGTCCGCAGTGATGCGTGATCCGTATAAACCACAAATGCTTCGGTGCCCAATAGTTGCACACGAAATTTGACAAGAGCAAACTTTTTTTAAAGTAGCTCTTTGTCATGCACGGACTAATTCAGTTCAGCGGCTTTTAAAAGCCGGGACTGATAACAGATGACGCGGTCAACGCCGTCGTCATCCTTCTGCATGAGCGCGCTGCCGATTGCAAAATTACTTGCATCACAGACGACGCTAAAGGGTTTATCCGCGTCTGGCAATGCCAAGACCGGTGCCTCTACAAGAGATTGCTTCTCTGATGTGAACGCATCATCTCATTGTATTAATCAAACCCATTCTGCGTCCTTATTAAGGAGGTCAGATAATGGTTTAGTTTGTCAGCAAAATTCTTGCTATATTTATGCAAGTAATAAGCGAGCCGTAGATATTGGCGCAAATCCTTAACATGTCGTGCTATTGGCCATTCCTTTACCGATTCACCCTGTCTGGGTCTGTTCGTGCACCATGTGTACCTACGATGCAGCCCAGCACTGGTATCTTAATGACCCCTATGACGCACTTTTGCAAGTTGACGTATAATTGGGCGTCCTTCGGAGTCTGCAACACAGCGTCTAAATGACGCTTGTGCGACTCCATTGCGCTCAGCCCGTCCTCGGTCGTACTATGCACGAATACATTGTCAAAGTAATGGGGCGCGTAGGCACGGTGCTGACGCATCACGTAAGCCACCACCCGGTTGAATGTCGCCGGTGCGTTTTTCAACCCTTGGGTTATCACAAGCCACTCCCAGAGCATACCGCTTTGTATGCTTACAGCTGTTTTTGCTACATCGGACTTTCTCATGAGTACCTGATACCATCCTACAAATCCAACACGGAAACTGTAGTTTCCTTACCCGTGGAGTTCAACAAAACATCTTTCCGTGGGATTGGCGTTTGAGCCGGTATGGTCGCCGTGTTCAGCTTATTGTAAGCATGAACCACGCGCCGTCCGCCTGTGGCTTTACGCAAACAAAAGGTCGGGCTGCAGTGAGGTGATTTGCTCTCACGCACATGTCCCGCCTTGGCTCGCTTGTCAAAGAGCTCATCGATATAATCGACTTGTTCTTTCGGCAACGGCCATTGCCTGGTCACACAATACTTGGTGCCAGGTTCGAGGTCTATCTCGTGCCCGATGCCCCTATCTGCTGGTAGGCTGCTCGGCACTTCTTCTGGGAACACATAGCAATGTTTTCACACAAGCTCAAAGAACAAACTGTCTCTCAAGGCATTCCATCCTTGACCAGCGAGCTGTTTCTTTTTGTCCGATTCTAGGACGCTCTCGTCCATTGTGGACGACGAGCAACAGTCCACCAAGTTCTCTTCTGGAACTGGTGTGAATATTTCGTGGATCTTCCTTCATTTAATTCGGCAAGGAACAGATCACACGACATCTCCGGTAGATTAATTATCTCTCGGTAGATTTTAAGACTTGCCGGAGCACCCCAACTGAGGATGCTTCCGCAATTTCGTCTTTGGCGGCCTCGAATACCTCGTTCGAAGGCCCATCCTCTTTATTAGGAGCTGATCCAAAGGTCACACGTTTAGACGTGCCTCTGATCGTTTTAATCTGTCGGGTATTTGTTCTTCGAGTCACCACGACCTCTTTCTGGGAAGCGGGTGCCGTTGCTCTCCTGGCTAACGCACCCTTCACAGCCGCACCAGGCTCTAGGCACTGTGCCGGTTATGCGACGCATGACTTCCTGTCAGCTCGCTGTCTACTACCACAAGCTCTCAGCTCTGTGCAGGACTATGAGACATATGACTAATTGTCATTGCCATTTTCACTACCTTAGTCTCCACGAGCTGGGTAGGAATTGGTGACGTTTGACATCTCGTCAGCGCACCCACAACTGTGTTCGACACGACCCCAGTTGCATACGTCTCCTCTCCTGTGTCCTGCGTAGAGCTCGCAACTGTTCGTGTACGCCAGTCTATCTATTGTTGGTGTTTGCCAACCATGGCATCCTAGGATGAGGTAATACGAACTCTCCATTCCTAGCACAGTGAACTTCTCTTTACAAGAGAAGTCACTAAAGCTGAAGGCGAGTTCTACCTGAACACCCTCAGACTTAACGAGCGCGCCTTTCGCTAAATGTACGGTCGCCTCTTCTCGCTTGCCATCCTGGCAAAGCGACTCAAACATCGCCGGTCTCTTTTTTAGAGCGGCGAGTTTTACAAAATTTAGTGATGCACCCGAATCCACTAGGATGATCACCACCCGGTCATAAGCTCGTTTTTTTGAGCGCTATAGACCAGCAGGGTTGAGGTCCAAAAATTTCAAGACCTCAGGGACTATGCTACCCATTTGTTCGACAACTCTGAGTTAGGGGTAGCTTTAGAGTCCGCGTCAGTAGGGCATCGCCCCTACTGCGCTCCTGCATTTCCTGACCCCTCAGTGGTCGATGCAGAATTCATGCGTCTCGCACGCTAATCCTTGCCATCGCACTTTGGATAGGGAGTCCTCTTGCCGAGCATCTATGCCCCAACAGAGACCCTGGCATAGCAGCGAACCATCATACGGCCGTGCTTGCCGCATTTATAGCAGACAACGTCTGCATTGCCCAACTCCATGGGAGTGGCATCTGACCTCTCGGCCGACGGCTTATACCAAGCTGTAGCTGAGGCACTGTTGTAGGATTGCTCCTCAACTAAGGCAACTTGGATTGCCTTTTCCATTGTCGACGGCACCTTTCTGAAAAGGGCCTGTCGCGATGGACCATGCCGTAGCTCGTTCATATAAGTGGGCACCATAATATCGGACCTACGGTAATGGACGCCGACAGCGAGCGCATCTCTTGCACATACTCTTGCAGAGATCGCTTCACCTGTCGCGCTCCAAAGAAGCGCGCCTGAAGCAACACTTCGTTGTTCGGCGGCTGGTACATGGCGCGAATATTTTCCTTAAAGATCGCCCATGAAGGGAACGCCTTTCTGTCCGCCATAAGCGCCGAGTAAGCCCACTCTGAGGCCTTACCGCGCAAATGCGACATAGCGTACGACACCATCCGCCTGTCGTCCTCGATGAGCTGGGCGACACCGCATTGCTCCACGGCTAACAGCCAGTAGACAATCGTGTGCGTTGCAGTTCCACCGAACTTGGGCGGGTCCATCCGAATGGGCCTCGGCTTATGCGGCCGGGCAGAGAGCATCTCAACAGTCCTGTTGAGAGCCTCGCTCCGAGCCTGCTCATGCCTCAGCTCATCCTGAGTCTGAGTGACGGACTCCGCCGCAGCATGGCTCTGTGCCTCGGACGCGGCTCTCCGCTGTCCGAGCACGAATGCCTCAAACTGCTCCAACTCAGCAACATTTTGCTCAGGAGGACTGCCCACGAGCCTGACCAGGGCTTGCTCGCCAAGCCCCTGCGCCATATGCTCTGCCACCTCCCGATATTGTTCGAAGAGGTGAGAGAAATGAGCATAATCGATGTTGAGGCTAATCCTCACTGAGACGGGTCGTGAAAAAGACTACTAGTTTTACTTAAAGCTACCACGCACTACTAGCAAACACATTTTTAGCACAGTGAAGAAGCGGTCAACCGTCTTCTCTCACGTACAGTTAGGTAGTCAATGGGCGTCTAAGCGACACCACTTAACAAACTAGAAACCTTAGTTAGAGTGACGACACAAGAGCAGTAATCCGGCTCCATGTGCACATTTGCCAACTAGGAAGTACTTCTCTGACTAAATTATAGTTAATCGTAACAATTTAAACTTATTTAAATTGATCATAAACGCCATCTCTGTAGATATGCACTGTAACGGGCTAAAGTTGCCCTAATGTTACACAGTCCCCGTTGAGTATACTTGGTGCAATTAAGGGGATGCTCAATTACTGAAATAAAGTAATTAGACCCAGCACTCGGCTGTGTATCAAATTTGTGACCAACCCTTGTGTATGTGATGCACATAGGTGGTGCATTCACATTTGGTGGGATGACGCTTAGCGTCATCCGTTACGCAAGGTATCTAGAAAGATACGCTCGCAATACGTATTAGGTGTTATCTATAGAGATGACATTTTGATCGGTAAAAATAAGTATTTATGTTTAAAACGATTAGATATAAATCAGTCTGAAAACTACTTCTTACTTAGTAAGTGCGCACGAGGAGCCGGATCACCGCGCCCGTGACGACACTTAACTACAGTACTTAGTGCGTTGGGTGAGGTTGCTAACGCGCCCACCACAACTCCCTTACTACACGCAAGAGAAGCTGGTTAAACCGCTTCCTCGCTGTGCTAGGATGAGCGTCTAAGTAGAGCGTGGCCGCATTACGACGTGCCCGCCTACATGCACTGATATGTCCTGCGAGCGTATTATTCAAATAGCTCGTATCTTGGATGACGCTAGCCGTCATCCCCGTTAATGTGAATGCCCTCACGTAACGGGGCACTGCCGACTTGTACTGCTTTAGTGCAAGCTTACTTCGCACTGCCTCAGTGCGAGTGGTGCCTCACGTTACTTCACGTGCACTAGTACGTGCAGAGGAAGTCTTCTCCTTAAAACACTTGCTTTGAAGAGGGTCAAATGAAAACTGTATTAATATAATTAGTTTTTTCTGTCTATCTGCTTAATGCTAGCTTAATCATAAACTAATACAAAACATGTAATAAAGTCTTATCTGTCTTTCTCTTTGACCGCGTCCAGCGCTGACTGGACCGCGGAAAAAGTAGATATAATGGTTAATTTCTACCTATGGATAAGCTTTAAGAATCTTCTCATGTAAAGTAATATTCTTGAAATATTATCTACCCTTAGATAATATATTACCTGTCAACCTTTAAGTGTTATCTCATGTAACGATACACCCCGTTCCATCACCCCTCCCTTGAACGACAATCACTCTGACTGTCATTGGGTAGAGTGGTCACTAATAAGACCACTTTAAAACGATGTGGATTGGTCAGATTCATCATCTTTAATTCTATCGCATGGTCAAGAAGTCCATGCGGTATGCGATTAGTGCGGCGCCTTCGGCTGCGGTTCACGCAGCCGCGGGCGACGCATTTTTGTCTCTTGCGGCGGACGTTCCGTCTGCCGTAGTGTCATCTTCTCCCGCAATTCTAAAGTTGCGGGTGCATGTGGTAATACACTACGTGAATGCGACCTCTTTTGAGGTCGACCAGGAATGCGAATCGGACGAATGACCGACTCGGGGAGGACAGAACAGTCGCCTGATCATCGTCAGGCGGCTGACTATGAGCCTTCGAATGAGGGCTCATCCGAGTAGACGTGCTAGTAGCATTCGCTACAACATGCTCGGTTCCGACGATAAGGATGATTCCTCATCGCCAGCACCGTCTCCCGTGCCGTCACTTGCACATTTTTTGTGTGCGTGGTGATGACGATGGCGTAAGCCATCGTAATAAAAGTTCTTGTGGTACCCCTGCTTCAGTGGGTACCACTCAGGGGATCGTAGACACGAAAATGCCTCGTCTGCCCCTGAGAAGAAGCCATGGCTTTTGCACGAGCAGCTAATGAATAGCTTGTCTAGACAGACTTTTTTTCACAATAAATATCCTTATTTATTGCGACAAAGCTACATGGCCTTGATCCCAGCGCGAAGAACTTTCGCGCTGAGGAAGATTTTGATCTCGATGCTTTTTCAAGCATCGATGGTATATTGGCAACAATAAGCGAGATAAAGTCTCGCTTATGCAAGCCTGAAGCGCGTTCATTCGCAATGTCAAAGTCTTGGACGC
>NC_090623.1:369913-385897 GCF_004359215.1 Bremia lactucae | reverse complement strand
AGATAAGTCTTCTCACGTCCGCGATGCCCACTTGTTGGTGCATCGTTACACTCATACATGATGCGCAAATCATTGTGAGTTAGGACGACGACACGTGAAGTGTCGCCGGCAACGGCTGTCTAGTACAGTAAGCCGTTGCGTATTATGTATCGATCGGATGACGATCGATATAAAGCCGGTAAACCTTTTAAAAAGATCTATTGGATGGATTCATCAGATGATTTATTCAACCCAGAAGGTCTTTATCGACTGTGTAGGCTTTCTTTATGTCAACCATCAAAGTTGATGACGGAACACTGGTAATAAGTGTTGCAACAGCCGATTGCGAAATCGCTGGCGTTACAGCCACATGGAATGGTCTGTCTTGATCTGCAATCGCCAATATGGGCGATTGCATCAAGCTTTGCTTGATACTTTCAAAGGAACGCTGACAATTCCGGTTCCAAAGCCAATTCTCGTCTTTTTTTAAGAGACGAGAGAGACGAAGTAACCATCGACTAAGTCAAGTGCACTGTACATTGTACATCCCACCATATTGTTCTGAAGTAAATCCTTTTTAGGAATGAGGGTTTGTGCTGGTATAGTGGCAGCATTAAGTTTATTATAAGCATGTACAATGCGCCATTTACCATTTGGCTTTTTGACAAAAAATGCGGGTGTCGAATGGGGAGATTTGCTATCTGGTACCATTCCCGCCTTGTGCTTAGCACGGAAGAAATCGTCAATGACGTCACGCTGTTCCCTTGTAAAGGCCACTAAAGTATTTAGGTTCCCGGATCTCTCTCGTCTCTTGAAAAAGACGAGAAATGGTTATGAACGCTGATTGAAAGCGTTCCTTTGAAGGTATCAAGCAAAGCTTGATGCGATCGCCCATCTTGGCGATTGGAGATCAAGACAGACCATTCCATGTGGTCCGTGACGCCAGAGATTATGCAATCGGCTGTGCGTTAATACAATACGATACAGACGACGCAGGCGCGTCATCTGTTACCAATCGCGTTGGCTGCACCCAGCTGATGCGCATCATATATGAGTGTAACGATGCACCAACAAGTGGGCATCGTTGACGTGAGAAAACTTTTGCAGTCGCGGCTTTTACGGGCCCAGCTAGCAACAGTTCGTGCGCCTTCTGATTATCGAGAGACAGATGGTCAGACGGAACGCGTAAATCGCGTCCTCGAAGAGATACTTCGAGGTTACGTCCAATCGTATCCGAATAAGAGCGAGGTTTTACCGATGATGGGATTCGCCATCAACAATTCGGTGCATGAGTCTACACCACACACACCGTTTTTCATGAATGGCTTACGCCATCCACGCATACCCACCCAATTAGAGGGGGGGATCCTCTTGTTCAAGGGAGGGGGTGGACTCGCACGAGTAAAATCATTTCTGGCTCACACTCATCACGCGTCGAAGTTACCAACGACGCGAATGACGTGAATGCCGAAGCAATCGACATCAAGATGAGAAAGTTCTCATGGCAGTGCGCACAAAGCGCACTGAAAAAGACAAAACAAATGAGTCAGCAGAAGAATTTCTGCTGGCTCGAGAATCAGTAATCCGTTTCGTACAGGATTCGATTGGTAACGCAGTGGACCGTCAGAAACGAAACGCAGACAAACATGAAAGAGCAAATATTCTTTCTTTCAAAATTAATGACCTAGCACTCTCTACCGTAAACTTACCTACGTGTGTAGTCACTAATGTGGGTAGCAGTAAGCAACTACCCAAGTTCATTGGGCATTTCCGTGTATTGCGTCGCAGAGGCAATGCGTACACAATAAAATTGCCGCGTAGGATGCATTGCATCCTACGTATTACGTTGGTCGGCTCCGCCCGTACCATCTGTACGCGTTTTTTTTCGAGGACGGATCTGACCACCCTTTTCAAGAATCCCTAAAAGTTTCTTGTGGTCACAAACCAGATTCTCATGCTGAATCTGGAGATTCTCATGTCGGGTCCGAAGATCCTCGAAACCGCGATGAGGTGACGACAGCTCATCACGAAGAGCGTGATAAATCCGTTCGTACTCCAACATGGGGTACGCACTCTCCCAACGGTTTTCCAACCGTTCGATATGTTGAGCCTGCCCCGTCTGATCTAACGAGCGACGCTAACCGCGCTCGTGATCAAGTCCTTCCTCCAAATTATGGAGGAAGCGATCGAGTTTGTCGATCTTCGACTCTAGATGCGACACATGAGTCGGATCTAATTTTCCCTCCTCCGCCACAACCATTGGTGGATTCCCACGGTGGTCAACGCTTTCTTGTGGAACGTATTCAAAACCACCGTGATCGTGAAGGGGCAGCAAACGAGCTATCTTGTTCGCTGGCGCGGTTATCCACCTTCACATGACAGCTGCGAGCCTCATTCCCAGCTGATTGTTGACGTTGAAGGCTTCGTCCTTCGGTATGACGAGACCCATCCGATGGATCAGAAGGTCCATCGGAAAACACGCGCCCCTGGCGCCTGTAAATCGATCGCAAAACGTCAGTCGCATCGCGCATCTCGATAGAGATGCGTGCCCTTCCCCAGGGCGAAGAACGGGAATAGACATCCCCTTTTACTCGCTTCGTGTTGTCATCCCAACACGGACAGGGATCACCCCACGTGAGGCATGGAAGTCCTGCATCACGTGACAACGATGCAAATTATACTTTGCTCCGGTTGAAGATCACTTCAAAGACTTAAAGCGCTCCAGGCTTGCATATGCGAGACTTTATCTCGCTTGTTGTTGCCACTATACCATCTATGCTTAAAAAGCATCGAGATCAAAATCTTCCGCAGCGCGAAAGTTCTCCGCGCTGGGATCAAGGCCATGTAGCTTTGTCGCAATAAATAAATGATATTTATTGTGAGGAGTAGTTTCTCCAGACAAGCTATTGATTAGCCGTTCTGGCAAAAGCCACGGCTTCTTTTCAAAGGCGAGATGAGACATTTTATAGTCTTCACTCCCTTGAGTGGCACCCACTGAAGCAGGGGTACAACAAAAGTTTTTCTTACGATGGCTTATGCCATCGTCATCACCACGCACAGAAATATGTGCGGGTGACGGCACGGGAGACGGTGCTGGCGATGCGAAATCATCCTCATCGTCGTAACCAAACATGCTGTAGCGAATGATACCAGAACGTCTCTCCGAACGAGCTCCCTCATTAGTCAGCCGCCTGACGATGTTCAGGCGACTGTTCTGCTCTCCCCGAGTCGGCGATTACGTCCGACTCGCATTCGTAGTCGACCTCCAAAGAGGGGTCGCATTCACGAGGTGTATTGCTACGTGCACCCGCAACATTTAGAGTTGCGGGAGAAGATGACACTACGGCAGACGGAACGTCTGTCGCACGGAACAATAATGCGTCGCAAGCGGCTGCATGAACCGCAGCTGAAGGCTCCGCACTAATCGCATACCGCATGGACTTGCTAACCATGCGATAGAATTAAAAATGATGAATCTGATGAATCAACATCGTTTTAATAAAGTGGTCTTATAGTGATTACTCTACCCAATGACAGTCAGAGTGATTGTCGTTTAAGGGAGGGGTGATGTAACGGGGTGTATCGTTACATGAAATAACACTTAAAGGTTGACACTTAATATATTATCTAAAGGTAGATAATATTTCAGGAATATTACTTTACATAATAATATTCCTAAAGCTTATCCATTGAAAGAAATTAATTTTTATATCTACTTTTTTCGTGGTCCAGTCAGCGCTGGACGCGCGCAAAGAGAAAGACAGATAAGACTTTAGTACATGTTTAGTTTATGATTAAGTTAGTATTAAGTAGATAGGAACAGAAGGACGAATACAGCTTTTAAATAACCCTCTTTTAAGCAAGTGTTTTAAAGAGAATCTTCCTCTGCTCGTACTAGTCTACGTGAAGTGACGTGAGGCACCACTCGCACTGAGGCAGTGTTAAGTGGACTTGTACTGAAGCAGTACAAGTCAGTAGTGCCGTTACAGGCGCCATACATTGTTTTTATTAATATAATAAAGTCAGTAGTAAATAGAAGATCGTCACGTAAGAACTTAATATATTAATACAGTCTTCCTTTTTCTCTGTTCTTAAGCCTTAGAAATAGAAACTAACCTTTGGTAGCTAAGACTACTAAGCTATTTGTAACCTATCTCTGCACGTCATGTCCGTGGTGTAACCGAGCCACCCCACCTGCACTGTAATCAGTGTAGGTTGTCTAGTACTGGTATCAGTACTTGCAAAGGGTAAGTGAAGTGAGTTTAGCAAAAACCTGGATGGGTCTAGACATTTTCAAAATGAGTACTAATTTTCTTTATATTGTACACTCTATGACTTTGTGTAATTCACACCAAACTTTTGTGAGCATGATGTGGCAGCGAGGCGACAATACGACTTCATAATCAGCAAAGCAGCCAGAAGCCCTTCGTAGCGATGGCGTCATTCAAGCCAGCAGTGGTCATTGACAATGGAACTGGGTGCGTCCTTCATGTATCCATATTCCCCCCTTTGCGCCGTGTTACATGCTAAAAGGATGTGCTTCTATCAGGTACACCAAGATGGGGTACGCTGGAAACGCGGAGCCCAGTTACATTATCCCGTCGACCATCGCCGTGGGTGGCAGTGACTCGACCACAGTACGCAGCCGACAAGGCATCGACGACCTGGACTTTTACATCGGTCACGAGGCAATTGACCACGCATCGACGCATCAAGTAAATTACCCCATCGCGCAGGGCATTGTCCAGAATTGGGACAACATGGAAAAACTCTGGCAACGCTGCATTTTCCAGCACATGCGCTGTGAGCCAGAAGAGCACTATATGCTACTTACCGAGCCGCCACTGAACCCGCCCGAGAACCGCGAAGCCACGGCGGAGATCATGTTTGAGACCTTTAACGTCCCTGGCCTCTACATTGCCGTGCAGGCCGTGTTAGCTCTGTACGCCTCATGGCCAAAGGTAAAGGATCCATCCCAGCGCTCACTGACGGGTACGGTAATTGACTCAGGCGATGGTGTAACCCACGTCATTCCTGTATCGGATGGTTACGTCATTGGAAGCTGCATTAGCCACGTTCCCCTCGCTGGACGCGATGTCACGCATTTCATTCAAAAGACGTTGCGAGATCGAGGCGAGGCAGTTCCTCCTGAAGAATCGCTCGATGTGGCAAAGCGTGTCAAGGAGGCTCATAGTTACGTGTGCTCGGACCTTGCCAAAGAATTTGCTAAGTACGATGCAAAGCCGGACAAGTTTTTCTTAAAATTTTCGGATTTTCACCCGCGGACAAAACAACCTTGGGAAATTGATATCGGATATGAGCGGTTTCTGGCTCCCGAGATTTTTTTCAATCCTGAAATTTTCTCGACGGATTTTACGACGCCACTGCCAAATGTCGTGGACCAAGCCATTTTAAAATGTCCGATCGACACGCGTCGAGGACTGTACAAGAACATTGTCTTGTCGGGCGGAAGCACGATGTTTAAAGACTTTGGCCGACGTCTTCAGCGTGACATTAAGCGACTTGCTGACGAACGTCAGGCCGCCAATCTTGCTTTGCATTCCAAGTTTCAGCAAGCGCATGCTGAGGCTCTTGAGGTCAATGTGCTTTCGCACCGTATGCAGCGGTTTGCCGTTTGGTTTGGTGGTAGCATGGTAGCGTCGACGCCAGATTTCTACCGCGTTTGTCACACGAAGGCGCAGTACGAGGAGGAAGGCCCGCGCATTGCGCGCCACAATCCTGTGTTTAATGCTACCATGTAACGCTGTCAAGTAGCAAGGAGAAAAAAAGAACTTCGTGAAAGCAATCAGTATATGATGATAAGATGCATCTTAAAACCTCTTGCGTAATCAGAAAAAAAAGGTAACTTGAAGGGAAGTTTCTGCCTAAACAGCTTCTGACTTTTTATCAATGTAGCTAGTTGTAATGGTCGTCTTTTAAATCGGTATTCACGGGGTAGGGCACAGCTTGCTGTGTTAATCTTCCATAAGAGCAACGCAACTTCAAGCATTGCACTTTGAAAAATCATGAACTTTGCGTTTCCTCAAGCGCTACACCAAATAGTGTACGAACAGACAAGGACAAACCTAACTCATGGCTACATTTCAAATTATCGTCCAATTTCTACAAATTTAAGCCGTTTCCTCCACAGCTTCCGGCTTCGTCAGCTTGGCGTCGAGCTTCATGAGCATGTCTTCCACCATCAAATCCAAGTCAAAGTCGTGCTGCCAATTCCAGTCCCTTCGGGCACTACTGTCATCAATCGAGCGAGGCCATGTCGCCGCAATTTGCTGCCGAAAATCGGGGGTATAGTTACACGTAAACCGAGGCATAACCTTTTGAATTGACGCAACAATTTCCTCGGGACTAAACGACATGGCAGTGATGTTGTATGTCCGCTGTGAGAGACAGTCATTCGGTGCCATAAGGAGCCCCATCGTGGCTTTAAGACAGTCGGGCATGTACATCATCGGCAACTTGGCATCTCGTGCCAGATAGCACGTATACTTGCCCCGTCGGAGCGCATTGTAAAAGATCTCGACCGCATAATCAGTCGTACCCCCGCCCGGAAGGGCCTCGGACGACACTACCCCTGGATATCGCACAGATCGAAAGTCGACACCAAACTTCTGAAAGTAATACTCGCCCAAGAGTTCCACGTGCACCTTTGTGAGTCCATACATGGTCGTTGGCCGCATAATTGTCGTGTCGGGGGTCTCGTCTTGAGGTGTCGAGGGGCCAAACACGGCAATGGTCGAAGGCGCAAAGACACGCAACTGGTATTGCTTGGCCAATTCGAGAACGTTCTGAATGCCACGAGTGTTTACAGACAGCGCAAGCGACGGATTCGCTTCGCCCACGGCCGATAACAGTGATGCCATGTGCACAATCGTCTCAATGCCTTGCTCCGCGACAATCCGCGCCATGGACGTGCGGTCTTGAACGTCGCAGTAGAAAAAGTTGCGGTCGCGTGGGCCAGCAGGGGCTTTAATGTCCGAGTTGACAATCACGTCAAAGCCAAAGAGATGGCGCATGTACGGCACGAGTTCCATGCCAATTTGACCCGTGCCACCGGTTATGAGGATGCGGCCAGGGCTGATGCGCTGGGAGAAGGGGCGGACGGCCGCGACCGCAGCGTGTGCGAGACGCGGGAAAGAGCGCATCTCGTTTCGTGAAGCGATTGGCGCGTGTGCACAGGGAGGCAGATGAGGAAGTGATGCCGTCGTCAATCAACAGTTGCCATTCATGGCAAATCGGTTAAATTTTTGCGCAAGAGTGCATGTACTGATGATGATTGGCAGTTTCTGACGAGTCAACATACGAACACTGTTTCAACAACACGGATCAGATGGTCCTTAGTAACGCTATGTGGTAAAGAAAAAAGTACCTCCTGGGGAATCTTGGAACTCGTGAATTAGCCGGTTACGCTTGCGAATACGTTCGGCGCACTTGAACCACGAAAACCATAATTGCAATTTGAAAAGTTATCTTATTTGATTAATGTCTCGAACGTCTTATCATTAATGACTGATGCATGTAGATGAGATTTCGAGGGGCAATTTGACTCTCTTTTGGGGAGGGGATTTGGGTAAAGGCAATGTATTTCGGAAAAGGACAAAGTAGCAAAGAAGCACCGGACTAAATGGTGTTTTTGCGACCACAATATTTTCAACCTTTGTGCAAACTACTTTTTCATAGCTAAGCACTAGAAATATGCAATAGTTAAAGGTCTTTCAGAATAGATTCGCGTGCGAACGTGCTGATGTGTAATGGAGCCCACATCGGCTGGAAAACCATTGTTGTAAAAATTTACTTTATGCAGTTCCTCTTGATCTTGAAGCGTTGAGTGCTTTTCTAAGGCTTGCGCAGTGATCTGTAAGAGATAGAAGCCTTTCTAAGTTCTATACTCTTGGGCACTAGTTGCCACTTGGTTTTACAAACCCCTAAATCCCTTGAACTAGGATTCCTTAAGCTTTAATAGCTTGTACGACTCCCTGAGTTGTTAAATGCATTAGTTCTATAGATCCAAGAGACTCATTGAATCTTAAAGTCTTTCTCTGACTTTAGGAGCGAGGTAGCCCCGTTACACCTGGTAGCAGTCGTAGTCAATCTACGCCTGACTGAAACGAAAGAGATTCCAGAACTTTCATAGGCGCAACGCGCAGCTTATGACCCGCTCAAAACTTTATTTGGGCTTGAACATGTGGAGTTCATTATCTCCCACTATCGCCTACATGCGATATGAAACCCCCCTGATCGGCCAGGTACAAGATCATTTAGCGGCATCTAAGCCAACCCGGTACATCTCTGTACCTGATTCAGAACCGAAGGCTCGCCCTCTAGCTGACACTACGAATACATTTGAGGGAAAAAAAGGGAGAAAATCTCCTTTTTTGGATCAAGCAGATGGAGATGCCCATTGAATCCGCCTTGTTCTTGACAGAACGGCGAAATGTGGCTATGGCCATTTCCAAACTCGGAGGTAGAGCGATGGAGTGGGTACTATCGTGCATTACATCCATAAACGACGCTTTCCCTTCATGGGATTTGCTAAAATAGCAAATGACTAGCATGTTTGCATCGCCTGATCAGGCTATTCGCATGCGAGACGGCTCCTGGCGACTCAACAGGGTAAACGAACCCTAGGGGATTTTGTCTAGGAGTTGAGAACTCTCATTGCATCTAAGCATCAAGACCCGGTTCAAAAAGCAAATATTGTAAAAATCTTCATGGGGGGTCTCAATGAGGGCGTTGCCCGGGCGGAATTATTCCGATCTCATCCTGCTACTTTCGAAGAGGCAGTTGCCATAGCGCTGCGCGCTGAGCTCGACTTTAAGTCTGCTCGTGTTAGCACGCCTGTTTGCCGAACAAGCTCTTCGAGGACATGGGTAACGTCTAATAGACCGGAACCCATGGAACTAAGCCTCGTTGAGGAAGGAGAAGAGGCTTTCCAAGCTGTGGAACAGCATAAAAATATCCGTAAATGTTATATGTGTGGAAGCACGAAACATTTACGCCCTGCCTGCCCTCTTCGAAATTCGCGTAAAGCTCGAAAGAGCTCCAACTCCGACCTATACCAGAGATCTGGTAAGGTGCGGGGAACAGTCGTATCCATTGGGTGCGGGGTGGGCGCCCCGCACCCAATGGATACGACTGTTCCCCGCACCTACTGGGGAAGACCTAGGCTCTGTTGAACCTCAAGGAGATGAGAATAAACAGAACCTAGCCCCATTTAGCTCGGTGCGCAATGGCACGGGGCGTGAGTACAAGCCTGGCTTGCTAGTCGCTCAAGCGACTGTGAAGGGCTTTGATAAGCCATGTTCCATTTTAATAGACTCAGGAGCATCTTGCAATTATGCTCGACGTCTTTCCTTTGACGGAAGCCAACAATAGTTAAAGCGCTTCAAGCGCAAAAAGTGATACAATCACTGTTCGCTTAGCGACTGGGACTCAAGTCACTGTTCCTAAAGTTCCATTAAACTTAGGTATAAAGTGTATAAATTTCACAGCATGGGATGCAGTCTCATCCTTGATTTGGATTTGAGATATGATCTCATCCTTGGTATGGCCTGGCTTAGACGTCATGAGCGATGGATCGATTGAAGGCGTAAGACCCCAGACGCCACGCGCAATGTTCCTAGCAAAGTTTTGGAGAGTCTTAAACCCACCTTTGTTATGCAGCAAAAGCGCTATTGGCGCGGATCATTGACTAAGTCTGTCAGTATTTTAGACGTTGAGATGTCTGAGTAAATAAAAATCACCGTTTAAAACATTTATTCTGAGCCCGACTCAGAAGAATGAAGTGGAACGGCACGTACTTCGTCGAGTGACACTCGTTGTAATAAAGATTTACTAAATGCTGAACGCATTGTTGGCCTAAGGCCGAGTCATTAAGGGTGTAATATCTCTGAGATACGTTGAGTGGCACGTCTAAGTCCACCGAGTATGGTCGGCCGAGGTGGCATCATACTGAGTGTCAGTAGTGACACTATTGGCGATTCGCCAGGATCTCAAGGGTGCAATATCCCTGAGATACGTGGAGGGGCACGTCCAAGTCCACCGAGTATGGTCGGCCGAGATGGCGCGATACTGAGTGTAAATAATGACACTATTGGCGGTTCGCCAGGGCATTTTGGGTCAAATACTTTTAATGCACGTGAAGCGACACGTAAACGATCGCCGAATAAGGAAGTTAGTTACCTAACTCCTTGTCGAATGTCGAATTAGACACCATGTCTGGTATAAAACCAGTACAGGCTGGAAAATTCAGGGACGTGAATGTCCCGGCCTCTAAGAGGCGTATTGTCCCTACTCCAATATAGGGGAGACGCGAAGCGTTTATACCCTCAAAAAGTGATACGTGTGAGCATTTACACACGCTTGTAATTGGTGTTACCGGTAAAATTTGAGGGAGAAGTTAGCCTTGCGGCAATCCCTTCGTTTCATGCTCTTTTAAAGCCAGCCAAAATGTCGATCGATGAGTGCGGCCGAGCCTTAAAGGCTGGCGACTTATCTGAGATGGTGGTCATTCGACCTACAAGTAAGTTAAACTCATCGTCACTTCTGGACGAAGCTGTTTTGCATGACACAAAAGCTGCACTAAGTGCGCGGAGTGGGTCATCGTTCCTTAAAAAAGTACAAATCCATTTAATTCCTTAAGAAATAAGATGTGGTATGTATTCATCGACCATCTGTTTTACCTTGGGATAGAGGTGTCCGTCATGGAATTGACTTGAATCCGGGAAGCTAAATACTTAAGTGGCCTTTACCAAGGGAAAAGCGTGACGTAATTGACGATTTCTTCCGTGCTAAGCACAAGGTGGGAATGGTACCAGAGAGCAAATCTCCCCATACGACACCCGCATTTTTTGTCAAAAAGCTAAATGGTTAATGGCGCATTGTACATGCTTATAATAAACTTAATGCTCCCACTATACCAGCACAAACCCTCATTCCTAGAAAGGATGTTCTTCAGAACAATTTCGTGATGTACATTGTAAAGTGCATTGGACTTAGTCGATGGTTACTATCAACTGTTCGTGCGAGCTAGCGATATCCCGCTTACAGTGGTTAGCACCCCATGCGGCATGCATTGGGATGGTGGGTTATGCCACAAGGGCTTTCCAACGCCCGGCAACATGTAATCGTCTGACGCTAGGGTTGCGCTCTCATCGAGGTTATGCACATACTTATTTTGATGACGTTTTTGTCCATTGTCGTGCGAAGTAGGGTCGGTCGGATATGGAAAACCCATTAGACCATTTGCGAGCAGGGCTCGAGTGTTTGCGCACAAATAAATTGTATGCCAATGCATCTAAATGCATTTTTAACGCAGACGAAATTCCTTTCTTATGGTGCTTTATTGGGAAGCGACGCCTTACAACGGATCCCGCTAAGGTTAAAGCCATAGTAGATTGGCCGGTTCCTAACAACCAAAAGAATTTGCGTAAGTGGTTGGGTCTAGCCAATTATTTATACAAATATAGCAAAAATTACGCGGATATGGCAAGGCATTATCTAATTTCCTTCAAAAGGATACAGAATGTTGATGGACTAGCACAAAACATAATGCTTTGCAAGCAGTTAAGGATAGTCTTATCCATGCCCCGATCGTGGCACTACCAAATCCAAATTGGCCTTTCAGTGTCGTCTGTGACGCTTCGGATTTTGCCATAGGCAAAGCTCTGTTATTACGAACAGATGTCGATGGGCGTGCACGTGTTATTGCGTTCGAGGCTAGACATCTTAAAGCTGCGGAAAAGAACCACCCAATTCATGACAAAGAGTCACTTGCTATGCAGTATGCTCTCGTCAAATTCAGAGTTCATCTGCTCGGCTCTAAGCCGTTTCTGATATTAACAGATCACGCGTCATTACGCACGGCGAGTAAGTCGCCCCATCTCTCACAGCAAATGGCTATGCTTTTTTCGCGGAATACAACTTCGAGGTGAATTATAAATTTGGCAATCAGAATGCTTTGGCTGATGCGTTATCACGCAGGCCGGATTAAGAGCTCTCTCACTTAACGACTATCTTGTCGCCTACAACTAAATTGATCCGTTCAATACGCTAAGGCTGAACAGTGTGTTCTCAATGAAAAGATTTTTTTTTGTTAGGTCCTTAATTCGCTATGCTTCCCTCCAAGACGATACAAATACGATCTGGGATTTCGAGACGCTTGCGCCGCATTGTCTGCACCATTTGGATTCGACTCTTTCAATAAATTAATGGAATTGTTAAAACGATCTCAAACTTAGAACAATCCCTAACGCTTTTTGTTTCTAGGGTCTTTAGTTTAAAGAGTTATATATGTCGGTTTTATATTGTAGTCTTTGATTACTGATTGATGATTAAACATGAATAGTGGTAAATGCATTGTATAAGCTATTAGTATGTCTGATCTGCTTAAGTATGTTTGATCACATTCTTGAGTGTGTTGATGGTATTTGTTGAAAGGTGAATTTACCGAGCCCTTTATACTAAATAAGGAAGAAATAGCGATAGGGCTTACACTTTATAATGGGGGGCGTTCTTGCAAGAACCTAAGGTGGGTCTAGACATTCCTTAAAGACGTATAAATAAGAACACCTCAAAAAGCACACTTTACCAACCATTTTTGAATACACCACCGCACAATATTAACTATGCGACTTCGCGTTGATCCTGTATAAGTTTAAAAGTTGTCGTTACTTATAGTGTAATTACAACTAATAACTGCGGCCATTAATACCCTCCAAAAATGATTTTCTTCGTGTTTCAAAAAACGAATGGAACGTGAGCTAACTCGGCGCTGTGGCCGCAGTGTACGCGTAGCGGAGTTCGTAGCGGCAGATGCAACTTCCACAATTTGGACTGATGAAGATGTAACCGAGAGGTCATTTTGTAAGATGCCGCTATTTGAAGGTTATGTAGAGGTGAAGTATGCCCGCCAGGCATGGCTGAGTGCACGCGTCGATATCTGGTCACTTGGAGACGCTTGTTTTCGCCAAGGTTCAGTTCTCTATACTTACGCAGCTTGTCTACGTAATTTTGATGTAATTCAACACTTTTGCAGTCAAATCGGTATCGGTCTATTTGCAACACAACAAAAAGAATTTGACAGTTGCCATGGAAAAGGAACTGACGGCATTGCAAAAAGTTGCAAACATTTCCGTTACAAATGGGGCAAATCAAGGTGAATTACCGGCACTGACAAGTGACGAATTGACTCAAGTGCTCGAAGAATTAGTTCAACAAGTAGTGGACGCTTTTCGAGAGCAACAAGTGCAGGTGAGAGGCGGCAGAAGGTAGCGACATTGTGCTTCACTTACACCATTATCGGTTCCAGGCTTTGCACGCTGCCACTTCACAGCGGGTGAAATTTGAGTATGAAATGCTGCATGATTATCCTGGACTGGATATCCTAGTACTTGCATGTGCCTCTTTCGGTAGGTTCGTTTCGTTTGCAATTCCATTACTCGACCAAAAGCGTCAATGGGATCCGAAACGTGTTTTCAAGACGGAGAATGCCAACTTGGTCTATGTCCCAGATGGATTTGAGACGCCCAATTTTGCCATTGCAACGGATAATGTGACCCTTTGTATTGAATTTTCGATGGATAGAAACTCCGATTCTGACAAGTTAAGGCCACTGTTGATAGAGTGGCCGGCAAGAATGAAATTGTCGAGCCAAGTGACGCAAATGTTGCCATCGAGTCGAGCGCAGTCTTGTGTCGAACTTGTTTCGTCGTGCAAAAAGGTGCAAAAAGTTAAGATTGTTAGAAGTATGTGGTGAGGCTAATGTGCATAATTACTAATTGCAGATGCTTTTACAACAGTGGAAACGACGCAAGGACTTTATTGCAAATTTGCGTCAATATGTGATAGGTGAGCAAGTTGACGTATTCCAATCGACGTATTCAGCTGTTATCCTGCTTGATTACGTGTAGTATTAGAGTACGATGTCGTGGACTTTTCGCACGTGAGTTTTATGCTGCAAGAGCAGTTAAATGAGCAGGAACCGCTGCGGATTATTGTCTTGCAACTACAATTTACAGCTGCTTATTATATAACGAACTGTACCAGCGACTTGCACGTGACTTTACTCGACGGAGACGCAAGAGCAGAAGCCGTTACGATTCCGCTCGCTGTCTCTTGTAGTGATCACGATCCCGCTATTAACAGTAGCATTGGTGTGGCTCAATTCCTCGAACTTGTGCGACAGAGCTTGCTTCAGAGGTTTTATCACCAGTGAGCGTCACGGACCGTTGACAATAATTGTTTTCTGGTACTAATTTGTACAGCTTTGCTTGTAAAATAATTTTTTTCTCTTGTTTCAAATTTCATTCGAATAACATGCGTCTATTTCCAATTTTCATTATTTAATAATTTAAAATGGCAAATAGGGCAAATTCAAAGTAGCTTTTAGATTTTGACAAAGATATTCGTGGCACAATTATAAGATGCCATTGCTCTTGCTGAACAAGAGAAGCTCTAGAACTTAAAGACAATGAAAACATATTAGAATGTCGTGCGAGCAATGGGTTTAGCGCGGTCTATAACGGGCTAAAGTTGCTCTATGTTACACAAACCCGTTAAGCACATAAATTGTACTTAACGGGAAGGTCAAATTTCTCACGTGAAGTACTCAGACCTGCCACTTGGGTGTGGGGCACATAATGACCCACCCTTCTGTTTGTGATGCACATAGGCGTATTTGCATTGAAAGGGATGACGGCTAGCGTCATCCAAGATCCGAGGTGTTCAGAATAGTACGCTCGCAATGTGGAGGTGCACATCCACCAAGATGGCATCTATTGATTGAATGTATTCGATAAAATATAATTTAGCTTATAACTACTTCCAAGTTACGAGTGCGCACGTGAAGCCGGAAAACTGCTTCCATAACGACACTAATCCTAAGGTGCTTAGTTAGTATGGTGCGGTAGCTTAAGCCCCCCACAAACCACCTCACTGCATGTGATAGAAGACGGTCAAACTGCTTTTTCACTGTGCTTGAAGTATGCTAAAGTAGAACATGGTAGCTATAGAAGCGCCATCCTACATAGGCTATGGCGAAGGAACAGTATTTTCCGTGAAGATACCACGTGATGCGCACGTTGCAGCGCTGCAGGAGGCAATTGTGAATGAGAAGAAGATCGTCAATGATCTCTTCAAAGCTTAATCCGGGTTTGGTGGCGCTATACTTGGCGATGAAGGACGGTGTGCGATTGCAGGATGATATTCATGTAGAGGATTTTCCAAAATCTGAAAAGGATTGAGTTTAAGAAAATGCGTCTGACCTGGAGGCTCACGACGGCGGCGTTGCTTGGGCCAGGTTTCCGGCCTAGTGAAGAAGATATTTACGTCCTGGTGGAAGTCCCAGGTGCTTCGGTTAATATTGCAACGAAGCAAGGCACAGGTCAAGCTGCGTCTGCAGAAGATCATGACATTATCGCTCTTATTCTTCGCAAAAATTAAGAAATGAGAAATCGGTTCGAGATTATGGCAAAAAGGATAAGATGCGAAAATATAGAAACGAGAAACAACGTCGAGGGCACGGCAAACTTTGAGACGCGCTGTTCGGGAAATGAAACGAGATGTTCAAGAAACGAGACGCCATTTAGAGAAATGAGACGCGATGTTAGAGAAGTAAAATCCATTTTATCTTTCAGCCAGACAAATCCTACACATATGAAACATTAGGTGAAATGGAGATAAGGAGAGTTGTAATGTAGGCGGGCATGTCGTAATGCGGCCACGCTCTACTTAGACACACACCCTAGCACAGCGAGGAAGCGGTTAAACCTGCTTCTCTTGCGTGCTGTGAGGTAGTTGTGGTGGGCGCGCAAGCGACCTTCCCCAACATACTAAGTACTCTGGTTAAGTGTCGTCACGGGAGCGGTAATCCGTCTCCTCGTGCGCACTTACCAAGTAGGAAGTAGTTTTCAGACTGATTTATATTTAATAGAATTAAAAACCAATACCTTTTTTTACCAATTAAAATGTTATCTCTATAGATAACAT
>NC_090623.1:359529-369235 GCF_004359215.1 Bremia lactucae | reverse complement strand
GAGAAATGAGACGCGATGTTAGAGAAGTAAAATCCATTTTATCTTTCAGCCAGACAAATCCTACACATATGAAACATTAGGTGAAATGGAGATAAGGAGAGTTGTAATGTAGGCGGGCATGTCGTAATGCGGCCACGCTCTACTTAGACACACACCCTAGCACAGCGAGGAAGCGGTTAAACCTGCTTCTCTTGCGTGCAGTGAGGTAGTTGTGGTGGGCGCGCAAGCGACCTTCCCCAACATACTAAGTACTCTGGTTAAGTGTCGTCACGGGAGCGGTAATCCGTCTCCTCGTGCGCACTTACCAAGTAGGAAGTAGTTTTCAGACTGATTTATATTTAATAGAATTAAAAACCAATACCTTTTTTTACCAATTAAAATGTTATCTCTATAGATAACATGTAATATGTATTGCGAGCGTATCTTTCTAGATACCTCGCGTAACGGATGACGCTAGCCGTCATCACGGATGACGTTGGGCGTCATCCCTCCTAATGTGAATGCACCCATGTGCATCACATCCACAAGGGTTGGTCACAAATGTGCACCACACCCGAGTGTTGGGTCTAATTACTATTATTTAGTAATTGACCATCCCCTTAAGTACACCAAGTGTACTTAATGGGGACTGTGTAACATTAGGGCAACTTTAGCCCGTTACATGTAAAGCTCGAATTGATCAAGGATGTTGCAGCAAGGCACGATGTCAGTCGCAAACGATACAATAGCAAGCGGATGTCTTTACTGATAAAGCTTTGCTTGACGCTTTCATTATTCCATTTTCGACAGTCGACGGCGTTTGCCAACTGGAACATGAGGTTTATCAATAGTAAGCGATATATAAGGTTGTCTTAGCCAATAAATGTGTCTAAAAGCACATATATCAATCCGGATGGATTTGCTTCTCAACCGGGTATGTTTCATGCCAAGGAAAAGCCAAACGATAACATTGCTCGCCTGACGAATTGTAATGGGGCACAGTCTCGATCCCTCCTTGATACGTCCGGGACGTATTGACAGAAAGGTAAGTCCAAAAAGAACAATACGTATGCATCGGTTGGAGAACCGTTGTTGTGGAACATTTACTTTATGGGTTAAATACACTTTATCTAATTTTTAAATAGTTAGTTACTTAAATCCCATTTTATATCGGTAACAAATGTGCTCGCCGCCAGATATAAATCTGGCGGCCAAAATCTACTTTTTATTAGCTAGGGTAAGGTTTTAGATTTAAATATTTAAATAAAGTGCAGTTGCCCTTTTGATCTTAAAGCGTTAAGTGCCTTTCTAAGTCTTGCGCATTGATCTGTAAGAGACAGAAGCCTGTCTAAGGTATATTCTCTTTGACACTAGTTGCCACTTGGTTCTACGAACCCCTGAATCCCTTGAACTAGGATTCCGTAAGCTTTGATAGCTTGTACGACTCCCTGAGTTGTTATGCCCATTAGTTCAATAGAACTAAGTGACTCTCTGAGTCTGAAAGTCTTCCTCTGACTTTAGGTGCGAGGTAGCTCCGCTACACCTGGTAGCACTAGTAGTCAATCTACGCCTGAATCTTTACAAGACTTATTTCTCACGAAAATGGAAGAGGCCCCAGAAATGCCAGAAGCGCAACGTGCCGCTTTGGACAAGCTCAAAATCTTATTCGGGCTTGAGCACGTGGAATTTAATATCTCCCAGGGACCAGAGGTCCTGCATGCAAGGCTTATAGCCTTCATAAGGTACGAAGCCTCCCTGATCGGTCGGGTACAGGCCCATTTAGCGGCATCTATGCCAAGCCGGTACATCTCTGTACCTGACTCAGAATCGAGAGTTCGCCCTCTAACTGTAAATGTAAAACATTTGAGGGAAACGAGGGAGAAAATTTCCCTTTTTGGATTAAGCAGATGGAAATGTCCATTGATTCCGTCTTGTTCTTAATAGAACGGCAAAAGGTGGCTATGGCCATTTCCAAACTTGGAGGTAGAGCCATGGAGTGGGCACTATCGCGCAGCACGTCCATAAACGACGCTTTTCCCTCATAAGATTCGCTGAAATAGCAAATGACCAGCATGTTTGCACCGCCTGATAAGGCTTTTCGCCTGCGAGCACGGCTTCCAGCGACTCGACAGGGTAAAAGAACCCAAGGGGACTTTTCCAGGAGTTGAGAGCTCTCATTGCATCTATGCAATAAGACGCGGTGCAAGACGCAATTGTAGTGACCATCTTTATGGGGGGGTCTCAATGAGTGCGTTGCCTGGACGGAATTTTTCCGATTTCATCCGGCTACGTTCGAAGAGGCAGTTGCCATAGCGCTACGCGCCGAGTTTGACTTAAAGTCTGCTCGCGTTAGCACGCCTGTTTACCGAACAAGCTCTTCGAGTACATGGGTTCCGTCTAATAGAGCGGAACCTATGAATTTAAGCCTCGTTGAGGAAGGAGAAGAGGCTTTATAAGCTGTGGAACAGCGTAAGACCATCCGTAGATGTTATATGTGCGGAAGCACGAACATTTACGCCCTGCCTGCCCTCTTCGAAATTCGCGTAAAGCTCGAAAGAGTTCCAACCCCGACCTATACCAGAGATCTGGTACGGTGCGGGAAAACGGCGATACCCAGTAGGTGCGAGAGCCCTACTAGGGAAGACCTAGGCTTGGTTGAACCTCAAGGAGGTGCGAATAAACAGAACCTAGCCTTAATTAGCTCGGTGCTCAATGGCACGGGGCGAGAGTACAAGCCTGGCTTGCTAGTCGCTCCAGCGACTGTAAAGGGATTTGATAAACCGTGGTCAATTTTAATTGACTTAGGAGCGTCTTGCAATTATGCTCGACGCCTTTCCCTTAAAGGAAGTAAACAATACGTTGGGGCGCTTAAAGCGCATATATGTGATACAATCACTATTCGCTTAGCGACTGGGACTCGTGTCACTGTTCCCAAAGTTCCATTGAACTTAGGTATAAAGTTTCTGGACTTTGACATTATGGAACGCTGTCTCGTCCTTGATTTGGATTCGAGATATGATCTCATCCTTGGTATGGCCTGGTTAGAACACCATGAGCCATGGATCGATTGGAGGTCTAAGACCTTAGGCGCCACGCGCAATGTTCCTAGCAAAGTTTTGGAGAGTCATGAACTCACCTTTGCTAGGCAAAAAAACCGCTATTGGCGCGGATCATTGAATGAGTCTGTCAGTGTTCTAGACATTGGCATGTCTGAGTTAATAAACTCTAATGTAAAAAATATTTATTCTGAGCCCGACTCAGCAAAAATAGTGGAACGGCACGTACTCCGTTGAGTGACGCTCGTTATAGTAACGATTCGCTAAATGCTGAAAGCACTGTTGGCCTAAGGCCGAATCATTAAGGGTGCAATATCCCTGAGATACGTGGAGTGGCACGTCTGAGTCCACCAAGTATGGTCGGCCGAGGTGGCATCAGACTGAGTGTCAGTAGTGACACTGTTGGCGGTTCGCCAGAACCTCAAGGGTGCAATATTCCTGAGATACGTGAAGTGGCACGCCTAAGTCCACCGAGTGTGGTCGGCCGAGGTGGCACCATACTGAGTGTCAAAATGACACTGTTGGCGGTTCGCCAGGGCATTTTGGGTCAAACTCTCCTAATGCACGTGAAGCGACACGTGAACGTTCGCTAGATAAGGAAGTTGAGTTACCTAACTCCTTGTCGGGTGTCAAATTAGACACCATGTCTTGTATAGAACTAATACAGGCTGGAAAACCCGGGGACGTGAATGTCCCGGCCTCTAATAGGCGTATTGTCTCCACTCCAAGACAGAATGGACACAAAGCGTGTATTCCCTCACAAAGTGATACGAGTGAGCAAGTACATACGCTTGTAAATGGCGTAATCGGTAACATTGAGGGGGGAGTTAGCCTTGCGGCAATCCCCTCGTTACATGCTCTTTTAGAACTAGACGAAATGTCTATTGATGAGTGCGGTCGGGCCTTAAAAGCTGGTAACTTATCTAAAATGGTGGTCATTCGACCTATGGTTAAGATAAACTCATCGTCACTTCTAGACTAAGCTGTCCTGGATGACACAAAAGCTGCAATTAGTGCGCGAAATGGGCCATCGATATTTAAAGATCCTACGGATCCCTTTTATTCCTTAATTAAGGAATTCCAAGATGTGGTATGTAATAACCCACCATCTGTTTTACCTCCGGATAGAGGTGTTTGTCATGAAATTAACTTAGTTCCGCGAATCAAATAATGTGTTACAAGACAATGGCCTTTACCAAAGGAGCAGTGTGACGTCATTGACGATTTCTTCCGTGGCAAGCACGAGGCTGGAATGGTACGAGAGAGCAAATCTCCTCATTCGACACCGACATTTTGTGTCAAAAAGCCAAATGGCAAATAGCGCATTGCACATGCTTATAATATGCTTAATGCTGCCACTATACCAGCACAAACCCCCATTCCTAGAAATGATGTTTCTCACAAAAATATGGTGGGATGTACAATGTACAGTGCATTGGACATAGTCGATGGTTACTACCAATTGCTCATGCGAGCTAGTGATATCCCGCTTACAGCGGTTACCACCCCAAGCGGCATGTTATGGGAGTGGCTGGTTATGCCACAAGGGTTTTCCAACGCCCCGGCAACATTTAATCGTCTAGTGAAGCAACTGTTTCGCCCTCATCGAGGTATGCACAGACTTATTTCGATGACATTTATGTCCGTAGTCGTACGGAGCAGGGTTGTTCGGATATGGAATACCATTTCGACCATTTGCAAGCAGTGCTCGAGTGCATACGCACAAACAAATTGTATGCCAATGCATCTACATGCATTTTTGGCGCAGACGAAATTCCTTTTTTTGGATGCTTCATTCCGCTGAGGTAAAACCATAGTAGGTTGGCCGGTTCCTAAAAACCAAAAGGATTTGAGTAAGTGGTTGGGTCTCGCCAATTATTTACACAAATATAGCGAAAATTACGTTGATATGGCTAGGCCATTCTCTAATCTCTTTAGAAAGGATACAGAATGGTGCTGGACTAGCACCGAAAATATTGCTTTTCGAGCAGTTAAGGATAGTCTTATCCATGCTTCGATTCTGGCACTGCCAAACCCAAATCGGCCTTTCAGTGTCGTCTGTGACGCAACAGATTTTGCCATTGGCAGTGCTCTGTTACGAACAGCTGTTTAGGGGCATGAACGTGTTATTGCGTTCAAGTCTAGACAGCTTAAAGCTGCGGAGAAGAACTACCCAGTTCGTGGCAAAGAGTTACTTGCTATGAAGTATGCTCTCGTCGAATTCAGAGTTCATCTGCTCGGCTCAAAGCCGTTTGTGATTTATACATATCACGCGTCATTACCCACGGCGACTAGGTCGCTCATCTCTCACAGAGAATGGCTCGATGGCTATCCTTTTGTGTGGAATGCAACTTCGAGGTGAAGTATAAACCCGGCAAGCAAAATGCTTTGACCGATGCGTTATAAAGCAGGCCGGATTATGAGCTTTCTCATTTAACGACTATCTCGTCTCCTATTCCTTAATTAATCAGTTCGGCTTACGCCAAGGATGAACAGTGTGTAGCTCTGCTGCGAGCTTTAAAGAACTGACATTCGGGTATTAAATTGTGGCACGTTTGTGTGCAAGGTTACATCGATTTTCTATCGATTACAACCTGTTGCTTTATTGCACAGATATCGCGGACCCTTAGCGTGTCGTTGTTCCTCATGATGAGGATTTGAAGTACCGGATCCTCTAGGAGGCACACGATACTGTCCTTGTTGGTCATCTCGGTAGAGAAAAAACCTACGGCTCTATAAGCCAGAATTATTGGTGGCCCGAACTTTATAAATGGGTCAGCACATATGTTCGCAAATGGGAAACGTGCCAACGGGTTAAACCCTCGGCACATGCTGCTGCGCCACTGGCGAGTTTACCCATCCATAGGATGCTGGGAGTCCATTAGTATGGATTTTGGTTTTGGGCTACCGAAATATTCAGCCGGTAACTCCGGTATAGTAGTCTTTGTTGACCGTTTGAGCAAAATGGCTCACTTAGCGGCCGTGCTGGATTCCATTGATGGAGAGGGTACAGCAAAGCTGTTCATCGATCGCGTGTTTCGACAACATGGTTTGCCCGTGGCAATTGTCTCTGATCGGGATCCCCGTTTTACGGATAAATTCTGGAAATCAATTTTCCGAGCTTGGCACCAGATTGGATATGCTCACTGCGGACCATCGGCAGACCGATGGTCAAACTGAACATGTAAATCGCGTCATTGAAGACGTTTTACGCAGCGTGTGTGCTCAGACACCAAAGCGCTGGAGCTCAATGCTCCCAGTAGTGGAGTTTGTATTAAATAACGCTGTTCATGCCTCTGCAGGCTATACTCCGTTCTATGTAAACGGTCTTACCCACCCGCGCGTTCCAATAACGATACCACTGCGTGGTTCAGGGCTTGGTGGGGGAGAATTGGCCGATAGGCTTGCTGATATCAGCCCTGTTACCGTTCGGGAACAAGTAAACGAGTTTCTCGCGACGCGTTTTAGTGTCTTAAGACATGTAAGAGATACGATGGCTGATAGCCACGACAAATAAAAGAACAAGCAGATGCCAAAGGCAGAAGCTGTATTAGTTCTTGAATGGTCGGAGACCGAGTTTTACTAAACGCTAAAACCTACCAACCAACTTAGTTTCCGCGGTCTTCAAGACCAAAGTGCGCCCGCGCTTTATTGGACCATTTACGGTCGTGGCCAAGAAGGGCCTAGCTTATACGCTAAACCTTCCCAGCAAGCTGCGTACAAAGTGTTTTACGTTGGCTTGCTTAAGCCATATCGGGACCCTTCCCACGTGGACTTAAAGGCGCTTTCGCCGAGACAGGCGGTCGTGCCGCAGTTTGTTGCATCCTCACCAGGATATCCAACTGGCCCTCTAAACGAGGCTGCTGCCACTCCAGCGTCGAAAGACGGTCCCGAACCGCCTCAAAAGAGCTCTCAACCCAAGCAAGACCTCACGAAGAAGTTGAACCTAGTGCCGTAGAGCATCAAATGCTTCCGCCGAGATTCGGCCCCCTCCCGCGCTGCTTGATGCGTGGGGGACCTTCAGTTTCATGTGGGGAAACTTTTAGAGCGACGTCGTCGTGAGGGTCAATACCAGTATCTGGTGAAGTGGCTAGGGTACCCCTCTTCTGAAAACTCTTGGGAGTTCGAGGTACCTCTTCGGCAAGATTGCCCGTAAGCCGTTGACGTTTTTGAGCGCCAAGCTCAGGGTCAACTCGCGTCAAACGACGCTTCCCACCACTTAACGTGAGATTGGGTGGATCTAAAGCCTCAGTGCGGCTTCGATTCTTGGTTGTACGGTCAAACGAAGCACTGAAATATCGGCTAGGCCTTTCTTCGTTTTGTGGCATTTACACCGAACGTAACTGGCCTTTGACATTAAGCTAGCGAAGTCGAAGCGTAGCTTCCGTTCCAAATGAACATCACCTCTATCCGCAGACCTTCTGATATTCCAGATATTACGGAGTTTGCGGGCCCGGTGAACCCAGTTCTCAAATGAGACTTCGTTTTCACTCCTTGTTTCGTTCGAAAACAAAACGATCGGAATTTTCCTCATGGAGGTCACCGAAGCCCCACGGGCTTGATCACGTAAACGCGTCATATCCTGGCTCCGCGTCATTTCCTTCGGCGTAAGGTATTGCTCATGAAGAGCGTCGCGGGTAGCGATCTCCTCCGGCGTCCTTGCCGGGTCACCAGAGATTCAGATGGCCAAGCTATGACCCGCTATCTCTTTGAGACGCTCGTCCGTACTAAGCGGAGTGGATCTATATTCACTATGAGCCTTACTTTCGCTATCTCGGCAGCTCGACGACGAGCTCTTTCCTCTATGAGGATTATCTGCTCTTGCTCTTTATCGAGCGGATTCGTAATGATGTTGGACTCAGGGTCCCGTGTCCTGCTCGATGCAGTTAAGACATCAGCGGCACCACGTTCTGGGAACGGATTCGGGGCTCGCCGACGTTAATCCGGAGAAGTAGGCGTGAGCAAACGCCGCTCTTTTTCCTCTTTCTCCGATTGAGAGTGACTTTCGAAGTCCACCATTCCCTCATCGTCGAGGAAGGTGCTCAGAGTCTGTGACTCACGCTTGATTGTCATTACCACAAAGGAACGAATAACACAATCAAATGGTTAGCTGTTTAGGTTCCATTCTCAAAGAGGAAATGAAGCGAATGTTGTCACTCGGTGTCAACAGTCTGATGGGGGAGGGTGTAATGGGGCACACATCGGTTGGAGAACCGTTGCTGTGGTACATTTACTTTATGGGTTAAATACCCTTTTATCTAATTTTTAAATAGTTAGTTACTTAAATCCCATTTTATATCGGTAACAAATGTGGTCGCCGCCAGATATAAATCTGGCGGCCAAAATTTATTTTTTACTAGCTAGGGTAGGGTTTTTAGATTCAAATAATTAAATAAAGTGCAGTTCCCTCTTAAGGCTTGCGTATTGATATGTAAGAGATAGAAGCCTTTCTAACGTATAACCATATTCGGCACTACTTGCCACTTGGTTCTACGAACCTCTGACTCCCTTGAACTTGAATTCCTTTAATAGCTTGTACGACTCCGTGAGTTGTTAATCGTTCAATAGAACTAAGTGACTCTCTGAGTCTGAAAGTCTTCCTGACTTTAGGAGCGAGGTAGCTTCGCTACAGGAATCACACGTTTCGATTTGGCGTAACAGAGGAAGATTTGTTTGACTGTGTATTCTATATGAAAGCAAGCTCTTCCTAACTCCTGCAACATTTGGTCGATCGTTTCGATATATGCAGAATATTTACCCCGAGGCATCAGGAATTGCTATTTCTCTCTATGATGGATACTACTTTTGGTTTATCAAGAGCCTTGCGACTGTCGTTCCCAAAGTCCAGAAAGCGAAGTAGACTGAAATCGGTACCAATATATCTTCTTGATATCCTCGTGTGGCAAACATGATTCTTCATAGCGAACAACCTTTCTAGATTGATTTTACAGAAGTTCGGAAAGCGACCCCATCTTGCGAATGGTGGATGCAGAAATTCTCACGCGGTTCGTTCTTCATGATTCACGAGACGTTTAGTTTTGTATAGAGCTGGAGGAGACGACTGAAAATGTGGCAATGACTCAACGCATGAGAATCTTACTCGTTTGGTAAAAAAATTCGTAGGCTAAACTAGCTTTCCAATCATTCAGGAGACAAGTAACGAAATGAAGTCACTGTTTGCCGCGAGAAATAAAATGAAACATTGTTTCGATTTTCTAAAACAATGACTTGTATGAATCATCAAAAGACGATGATGAAGAGAAAAAACAATGGTAAGCGTTGAGCGTCTCCACTTGTGTGCTGAACGAAAGGTATGCGACTAAAAGTCTGGCCAGCAACATTCATGTTCTGAGTTGTCTTGCAAAAGTTCTGGGAATAATGCAAACGGCCAATGAATATCATTAAAATGAAGTGTTTCCTCCAGATTCTGGCATTCCGTTTATGTCTGTAGACCTTCAACACTTTCTTGCTGCCTGAGACCAATTTTTTGAAAAAGTTGGCACACATATGGCGGATGCAGAGTTTTTGAGCACTTCGCTGTTGGCAATACTATTTGTTCACAACCTTTGATCTAACATACAGCTGCTAAGCGACATAAAATCAAATACTAGCGCCTTATTGCATGATGCTTTAGCGAAAATTATCGACGCAAGTACTCAACAAATCATAGA
>NC_090623.1:345078-358640 GCF_004359215.1 Bremia lactucae | reverse complement strand
AATGTTCAGCAGCACATGATTCAACAGCCCGATGTGGACGAGCCAATGGAAGCTGTCAAAGACTCAGTCGCAGACGTCGAAACGGACAATGTGAATCGTAAGCCAAGCGTCTTTCTAACACAGTTGCTGCTCCAAGACCGCCCTGCTGAAGATAGTATGGAATTAAAAGTGTACCGACAACAGCCTTAAGGGGGCAACAGGAAGATCAATTGATGTTTCGGCCTGAAGTGGAGCGCTCAAGAAGAAGTGAGCCAATGTGGATGCATGCAAATGAATAAGAAGACGAAGAGTCGAAAAAAGGAAAACCAGGTGTAAAGGGCACCTTTTGCTTGTACTGCTTCAGTGCTAGCCAACCAGCACTGATTACAGCGAAGGTGATTGCTTCCGCTTTCTTCACGTATACGACGGAGAAAGTAAGATCTTAAGTCTAAGCACTAAGAATACCAAGAAGGCTTAGTAGGTAACGGGACACCTTTGCTAGTACTGACAACCATACTAGTTAATTTACACTAATTGCTGTGAAGGTGGGGTGGCTCGATTACTTCACGTACACGACGTGCAGAGGAAGATTACAGGTAGCTAAGTAGTTCTAATGATTTGAAATAAGAAGAAGTAAACTGTATTAATATGTTAGGTTTCTTTCATTACGATCTTCTATCTACTGACTCGAATATATCAATATTTATCAGTGCAATGCGCCTCCTTGCACAACGCCTAATCGCGTCTTGAAACGATTGGCGGGGTTAATTTAAACTCAAATCAACCAATCAATAGAGCTAACGTCTGATTGCGTCAATATTACTAAATTTGTTAATATTAAAACTATAGAGTAAATACTAATAAAGATATGAATTTTGAACTTTTGATTTATTTCCTTTCATAGGAAATAATATTTATTATTCCACTTATAGAAAATCATACTTTATGTAGCGGACAACCCGTTACTTAGTATATAGTTTGGTGATACCGGTTCCATTTTAAAAGGCCATAAATGTTTAATTCTTTTGACCAAAGAAAAATTTACTATCGACTTTTCTTAAGAAATAAATGTAACAGATAATTTCGAGAATTATGCTAAAAGGAGACAAAATGATTGCTTGATGTGCACTGCAAATCTACAGCTCATCTTTCATAACCTTGCGCAATTCGTATGAAATATGTATCGCGCTCGGACGTTGGGCCGGATCAAAGGACAGACACGCGCGCGCGAGCTTCACAATCGAAGGTGGGCACGAGTCCCGAAAGCTTGGCTGGAGTTTTCCGGCTGACACGAGCTGCAAGATGGTCACATCCTGCATTTTACCGCCGTTTGTATTGGTAGCATCGTAAAACGGCGCTTTACACGTATCGAGCTCCGATAGAACGACACCAAACGAGTAAATATCCGCAAACTCCGTGTAGTGACCGCCAAGAATGACCTCAGGAGCAATCCAACGCGCCGTACCTACACCTGCTGTCATGGTTTCGTCAAAGCTCCGATTCCGCGAGATGCCAAAGTCACTGAGTTTTGCGCCACTTTGGGCATCAATTAGAATATTCCGCGACTTCATGTCCCGGTGAATGAGCTTTGGGTTTAGCGTATGGAGGTACACGAGCGCATCCGCGACGTCAATGGCGATTTGACACTTGAGATTGGCCCACGTTAACGAATTGGCGCGACTCGAGTCCAAGAGCGACTTGAGGTCGCCACAATCCATGAATTCCGTCACGGCTTGGATCGTCAATGCATTCGTCCACGAAACACCAATAAAGTGCACAATCTTTGGATGATCAAGACGTGCCATGGTCTTGATTTCCGTCGCAAACGCCAAAGCATCTTGCATGGATTTCTTGTCATTCAAAAGTCGTTTGATTGCCACGTTTTCATTCATGTAAAGACCCAACCAAACTTCCCCAAAGCCACCACGAGAGAGCATCTTAATGGCTTCAATATCGCGATGCTCAATTCGCGCCGCCAACAGGTCGGGGTCGTCCCAAATCGACGATCCAAACATCGTATCACCTCCTGTGAGACTCGACCCCATGTCAGTCCCAAAGATAGTCGAGCCGCCTTTGCTCGAACCCGAGTGGCTTCCGTAGGTCCTGCGGTACCAGAGAAAACCAAGCACCGCGAGCACAAGCAACGCACCAACGACACCGAGTACAATGGCAACAGTACTGCCGCTTCCTCCTCCGCCATTCGTAGACGCCGTCGACACGGTACAAACCTGGACATTCGAGTTTGATAACGTCACAACCGAGAGACCGTCTCGACAGCCCGTGATGGCCACGTCGGCACTAAATGTTGCCAAGTTTTCTAAAAGCACTTGTTGCGCGGGCGAGACCTCGAGGTTGGTTAAGTTGCAACTATTCATAAAAAGGAACCGCAGCACACCGGATTCGGCCATGGTATACACATTCTCCGGAATGGTCGTATACCGATTTCCAGTCAAATTTAGACTTTGAAGCTTCGTTAAAACGACGGGGAAGTCGGTGAGCTCATTTGCAGCCAAATTGAGGTCGGCAACGGTATTAAGACCCGTCCAAACACTGCTCGTGTTTGGTGGAAGCTCTTGAATATAATTACTGGACAAATCGAGCTTCATAAGAGCCGTGAACGACCCCAATTGCTCGGGAACGGCTTCCAAATTGACATTCGTCAAGTAGAACGTTGCGTACGTCGTTGCGAGTGTCACCGTGTTGATAATATTCCGCAAGTTCACGTCAAGTAGAAACATACTTGCGACAGGTGGGGGCGTATCAAAAAAGGTCTGGTCAAGCATAATTTCTTTCAGTATCGACTTGTTCGCCGATCCTGTCGGGGCGCCCTGAAGTTGACTAGCAAACAAAAATAATTAAAAACAAAGTAACGTCAGCAAGACTGCACGATCAAGAAAACTAGTAGTCGTCGGCGTACACGGATAGCGTTGCGCTGCTGTACGTCAGCTCGGTGATCTGCGTCACGTACGCCATTGTCTTGGAATCCGTGGCAGTGTTGGCCCCAAGCGCCAGAAGCCATTGGTTTCCGTCCCATAGAATGGAGTCCAGACATTGATACGTTATATTACACGTTGCCGAGGCTCCAGGGAGTGCAAAGTCGTTCTCGCTGTAACAGGGGCCACTGGCACCCAACTCAATGCAGGTATTGTTTTGAGAAGGCGAGTACAGCACACACGGGTTGTCGTTGCACCGCGTGGGGCATCCTGCAGACGTAAGCACGTTATTTGTGAGTGCTGTGCACTCTTGTGCGTGCAATTGACTGCTGCGAAGCAGTAGAAATAGCGACGCCGCGCGCCAAATATTGGTCCCGAACACCATGGTAGCGACTTTATCGAACTGCTTAGCGCGAGTCGAACTGGATAAGTGAGGAAGGGTAGGGCTGCGGTTAGTATCTGCTTCCCCACTCAAATTTCTCGTATCTGACAGGTGGAAAATCTGTTGGGTTGAAGCCAATTTGACAAGAGGGTAGGTAATTTTGAGGCAAAGATTGATGAAAGCGTCAGAAACACCGAAGATTTGTCTTAAATTTTAAGGGCTTTCGATGTACATCTTAGCAATTCTAGTTTTTTTAATTTGATTGCTTAGAAATGATAGTTGGTGCTTTCTTATTTGTATACACCAAGGTTCGTCGAAGTTGCAGATTAAATTGCTTTGGATTACAACTTTTGAAGTTTAACGGGTAAGAATGTTTTTTTGCCGTGTAAGAAAGCATATGAGATCAAAATACGATGCTTGAATAAGAGAGTTTAGAGAAATTGTAAGACTTCTTGAGCGAAAAAAACTTTGAAAATTAACCGAGCCCTATCGAGCTTAGAGATACAGTGCCAATTATTCAATACCAGAGCAAGAAAACTTCGCTGAGTTCCGCCATCACTTTTCAGTCAGCAGTTAAGGAGCGCCCGCAGTGTGACGGTTTTGCTCATAAGCCTTTAAATCAACCCCACCAATGGCTGCGCGCGAATGGGCAGTGAACAATGAGTCTTAACTCTTCTTAGATTAATATATAAGTCACTTAAAGAAAAAAACATAGGGAGTCGGTATAGCCACAAACCCCTGCATATCCCCTCCCCTCGTCATTAAAAATATTTCCGGTCATTCCACTACATGCAAAAAACAATTAAAAATCGTGTTTGGATTGCCCTTTTAGCCTTTGAAACATCACCCCCCTTAATTACATTAGGGAATCGCTGTAGCCACACACCCTATTTATCTACATGAGAGTAGTGACCACTCGTGGGCACATCAGAAACCGCGTTTTCATTTGGTGATGTTAAATGTACAATTTGAACAGGTGAGAAAAAGCCAAGAGCGCCCGCCCTTGATTGGTAAGTCATAAAAGAGAAAAATGAAAGAGCAGCAAATCGAGCGCGAGGGAGAAGTTAAGCTGGAAATTAACGACAAGGGTCGGAGGTGCGCTCCTGCGCATGCATGCTAGTGAGTCTTTGGGGATCAAGCCACAATGAATTTTATTTTACTTTACTTCTTCCAACTCTTGCGGAAGTGCATTCTAACTTTTCAAATTGGCGATATCTTAATGCTTTTTTGTACCTACTGTAAGCGCAAGCAAGCCACAATTTCCTTATGTTTTCGCTTTTGTCGGCTTTCGCTCGTGATTTCTTTGTTAACAAAGCATCTTGCTGTTTTAACAAAAAATTACGCAAATATTGCGAAGTCTTTTTACAGGACTTCCGAGCTACTGAAGCTGGGAAGGCCTGCAGAAAGGTTTCTCAATATATATTCTAGTTATCAACAAATTGCTACCTCTCATAAATGCAGAGGTGGATAATTAAGGGGTGTTTGCTACATCGGTTCCCAAATGTAATTTAGAGGGGGTGAACCAAAGTCCAAAAGTGATCTAAAGATGACTCTAAAGGAACAATTAATGATGCGGAATAATGATAATGTTATATGCTATCATTTTTAGTCTGTAGTTTTCCTAATTAAAACAAGGGGACGGAGAGGTGTGTGGCAATTCCAAAATGGGTGTGTGAGCCCTTCACCACTTAGTTCGATTTATATTTTTAACCTTCATTTTATACAATGTGAAATTTACATATGCGCCATATTAAAAACAAGAAAGAACGTTTTGCGCAATTAGGAGAGATGATACTAAGTACGAATTAAATTTAGTACAGGCAATTCCTTAAGGAGTGAACCAAAAGTATCGCTTAGTCAAACTAAATTTAAATTCCATCGTAATTGACCCTCATTCCTTACAAGTGGTAGCACTTGCTGGCCTTCCGCTCGCTTCTTCTCCGTCCGCTCGCTTCTTCTCCGTCCGCTCGCTTCTTTGCCATCGGCTCGCTTCTTCGTCGCGCTTCGTTAGATTGCGCTGCATTGGATTGCCCGGCACTGCTTGTAGCGTGAGAGATTCTGCTCGCAGCCAGTAACGTACTACCTGTAGCGTGGATATTTCCGCTCGCAGTTAATTTTCCTATTTTTTTGAAAGCGCTGCATAGCAGTTTTGAGTGTGTGGCTTCAGTATCCACTGAAAATCTAAGCGTCTGCCTGGCAGATGAAGTCGCTTGGTCTGTGTGAGGTTGGCTCTGGCTTACTCTGCAAACTGTTAATCCATCTGGGAAAAGGTTGAACTTCTAACGCATTACGCCTAAGGCTAAATTAAGTCGTTGAGCTCTATGAGCAATAAGCAAAAGGCCAATACTCAGATTATGTTCGACTGCAGTAAGGTTTTCCTCTTTAAAACGGTGAGAGGTCTGAAAATGAAATAATTTTTCGAGTTTTCAAAATTCATAAGGCTTATGAATATATTCATTCCTCTTCTAGATCCCGAGGGATTAATCCCTCGGCAGCCTGTGGATAAATCCCAGGAAGAAAATGAGACATTAAATGTCTTCTTAGCGACTCGTCAGGGTAAACTAGCTAGGGGCCCAGTGTTCTAGATTGGCTTGCTTAAGCCATATCGGGCCCTTCCCAGGTGGACTTGAAAGCGCTTGCGCCGAGACAGGCGGTCGTGTTACATATTGCGCAAAACTGCCACTTAGTTAATTGACTGCCCATTTTTGCTACCCGTTCGTTCCTGCAAAACTTACCGCTGCAAGGTCATGCCGGGATTTGGACCCGCGTTAAGTGCCTTCCTAAGGCTTGCGCATTGATCTGTAAGAGATAGAAGCCTCTCTAACGTATATCCTCTTGAAACAAGAGGCGGGATTTAATTGTCTTTTTACAATGTAATAATACAGCTAGAAAACTGCGAGCGACCGGCTTGTATCTTTACAATACCGGGCGCATTGCAAAGATCTTAGCGAAACACTCACCAAGGAGCAAGCCTTCCTGCCCAAGCAAGGGGTCCACCTTATCAGCTCCGCTACACGAAGTAGACGCGCTTTTAGATGAAGCCGAGCGCACCATTTTAAAGGACCTTCGGTTCAAGTAAAGAGAGTTGAATAACCTAAACAATTAAGTCTTTTAAAAGCTGCTAACACATCCTTTTTCTATAATAGGCCAACCCTCAAACACCGAGCTAATGCAGCAAATGACGCATATGCTACAGTAACAACAAGAGTTAAACAACACATCGGCTAAAATCCCAAAAGAAAGGTGGGCTTAAGGTGGGCGGGCGAAGGATACCGACGGATAGCGGAAGAAGCGAAGAGTCCGTTCGACTATATCACGCGCAAGTAGAGCAATTTTTATTGCGCGTCGTACGAGTGGAAGACGACGCAATCGCTACCAGGTTGCTTCTTCCTTTGTTTTGCCATGCCATTTTACGAGCCAGTATGGTTGACGATTAAATTGGCTTTTCTTTAAGAGACGTTCAATAAATTGATGATGATAGTATCCACGAATTTTGATTTCGGTATCGGACGACTTCGAAACCTTCTCGGTGTCGGTTCATACTTTGATAGAACATCAACGTTAAAAGTTGGATTGATCCTCTTCATACTTTGTGGTAACGCAAGTTTTGCCACATTAAGATTAACCATTTTGATAATTTCGAATGGTCTCACCTTTTTTGCCGCAAACTTGGCTCTTGGTGTCTTCATTTCCTTCGCAGCGTGTTTCAACAATAATCTGCCAGTTTCAAGCATAACAAGATCTCCAACCTTGAATTCAACATGATTTATTCGGCGCTTTTGATCATAATGTTGCTTTTACGAAGCTTGTACTTTAGAATATTTCTGCGAGCTTGATCGATGATCTTTGCTCGTTCTTCGATAAACTCGTTTGCGTATACGTAAATCTCCTTTGGTTGACTATTCTAGCCCAGTGCCTTATGCCATGCAGAGCGTTCCTTTCTTCCCGTATCTATTTCAAAGGGAGAGTATCCAGTGGATGCACTAACCAGTGTAGAGTGTGCTTACTCTATGCTTCCCAGGTGTTCGGTCCAGTTATTCCCATGGCAAGATACCATGTATCTGAGTGCGTCTTCTACCACAAGGTTCTGGCGCTCGGTCTGTCCATCGGCTTGAGACCGATGAGCGGTTGTCATACTTAAATGATCATCAGCAAAGACTTTCAAAACATGGACGAGAACTTGCTGTCTCGGTCATTTATGATAACTTCTGGAAGACCACGGTGTCGAACGACAGCATCGAAAAATACTTTTACTGTGGTGCATGCATCGCCCTTAACGTGAACTGCTGCGTACTTGGTGCATTTTGAAAACTTGTCGACGACCGATAATATGGCTTCGAATCCACTGGAAACCGAAAGCCTTGTAATAAAGTCGATTGACACTACTTGCCAGCAAGCACCAGATATCGGAATTGGTAATCAGCAATCTATTTTTTCGCTGATTGTCATGCTACCAACATGTACATGTTTCACATGTTTGACGTATTCCTTGATGTCTATTTGCATCGATACCGTTGAGCAACTCGCAAGAAGGTTCTGTGATTGCCCGGATGAGCAGCTATGGCCGAGTCATGATATCCCGATGTTACTTTTGTGCGCACACGGTTGTTGTTTGGTACACAAAGACGTGCAAGCTTATTCGTTTTGGGCAAGAACAACAATTCATCGTGTTCGACAAACAATGAACTTGTATCAGAACTTTTCCATGCTTCTTTAAACTCTGAATCTTTGGCGTAGCCTTGTTGAAGTAGCTTTCCTACTTCTTGTGACAAAACTCGACATATGACGCTGCCATTAAGGCGGCGACTTGCAGAGCCTCTTCTTCCCGGAGCAGAGTTGGGACCGAGGGCGCACAAAGTAAACGTGCACCTCGTTGTCGGCAACTAGAATTGAACTTGTGAAAGTGGATATTGTGTACAACAGTATCATCAGGCCGGCGCGAAAACGCATCAGCTGCGACGTTAAAAGCACCTTTAATGTGTTGTATAGTAAACATTTATTGAGCGAAGATGGTCAAGCATCGAGTCAACTTTAACGAAACTTTGGGATGATGAAGCAGCCAAGAGCAGGCGCTATTGTCCGTGGAAATCTCAAACTGTTGGCCATAAAGGTAATGACGCCATTTGTATAACCCAGCTATGGCTCCTTCTCATGAGCAGGCCAAGTAATATCGTGGATTCCAAGCTTTTTTGAATAAAACGCTACTGAATGGTCATGTCTACTGATAAATTGTGATAGAACACCACCAACGCACGACCTCGATGCATCCTTAGGGAAAACAAACGGGCGTGAAAAGTTGGGCAAAGTCAGCACAGGTGCGGCTTGTAAGGAAGACTTCAGCCTTACGAAGGATTCCTCTTGTTCTGCATTTTAGACCTATGGAGAATCTTTCTTAACGAATTGGCCAACGGCAGAACTATATGCGCAAACTGATGACATAGCGGCGATAATAACCAGTAAGACCAGAAAACTCTATAATTTGTTACAGAGGTAGTGGTGGCCACTTAGCGATTGGTCCCGTCTTTGTATTATCAACGGACAATCCTTTGCCAGATACAGTGCGCCGAAAAATTATGCCCTTTTGACGCACAAACTTGTAATTGCCGATGTGAGCGAAGAGTGTTTCCTTGCGTTAAACGTCGAACATGATAGCAAGATGTCCAAGATGCTCGCCATAAGAGACGAAAAATGCATACGTCATCCAAATATACCACAACGAATGGGAACTTTCCAAAAAGAACACTCATCAAGCGCGCCAGAATGCCAGGCATTCCAGCAGGGCCCATCGGAGCAACGCACCACTGTTCCGTCACATTTGATGTACAAAACGCAGTACACTTTTTGCTATCCTGATGGATACGCATCTGATGGTACCCTTAAGCTAAGTCAATTCTGTCAAGTAGCGTATACCCTGCATTTTTCGATCAATTCATCGATTCGCGGCAAAGGTATTTAGGACGACTGACCTTGGGTTGACGTAGCGAGAGTCAATCACTTAAAGGAACAAAATGTTTGCGTTTCCGGATCGAATCCATTCCGAACCAGATATTAAGAACTCTTAGTTGCTTCAAATCCTTCTCTGTTGCGTACGTAAATGATGGAGGCACCTTTTACTTGACCGTTGTGAGTCTAGGTGAGCTAGTACTGAGGCAACAGTGGCTAGAGGTGTTACGCTACTAATGCTCCTTGTGATGCGTTGCAATACTAATAATTTCGTCTTTCGTCTGATGAAGCAAATCAATGCCTTTGTATAAGCTGATACATGTTGCATACATACGCGGTCATGTACTGTACACATGCGGACAGTGAACCTTATTAAAAATAAGCTGACTTTGTCAATATTTTCTGTAAAATGTACACTAGCCTATTAATGCGTGCGCCTTTAAGTGAGCAGATTGACACTTGCAATCTTGTATATAATTATTGTGCTGAAGCTTCGGGTCGGAAACGTACTTTAAGCGTCTGAGAACGCATCTTGCTTGTTAAATGCGCTCAAAGCAAAACTACATTCCGTGAGAACAATTATCGTCACATCGCGCGCTGCAAAAGGTATGTTGATTAGTTGGCGAATGTAAGGACGTCATTCCTATTAAGGCCAAAAGTTAAGCTCTCCAATTATCTGTGAAGTCAGAATTTGACAAGCTCCGCTGTGCCCTTGGTCGTGGCCCGATTTACACTTCTTAACCTAAAGCTCAGCCCCCTCGATACAATATTGGACATTAAGCCGGCGACGCCTCGAACTCCAGATCTGAAAGCACAAATATTGGCTTTTTGCGGATGCCCCCTTAAGCAAATAAGATTACTTTTGTGTCGATGAATTGCTAGTACTGCTACTGCTCACCTGACTTGAGTTCTTATATCTTCAAAGTACAAGTGAATTTTTTACTGTCTTGTACAGAGTAAATTATTAAAAATTTCGACAAAGAAAATATTCCGCCTGGGGACCTATATTATTAAACTTTACTTGGCAAATTATTTAAGTATAATCGAAATGCAAAACTTTACAATACAAAGTGTTACTGAATCATAGTGATCTGCAGTATGTGCTAATTCTTGCCAGGATCAAACAAGTTTGTCACAAGGCAATGTCATTCACTCAAACCTTACCTTAGTCAGTCGGCTCGAGTATGTGATGTTAAATTATATTAGCTTTGCTGAAAAATTCATTTTCTTAGACTTCGCACCATTCCTTGTTATTAATAGAATGTAAGGGACACTTCGTGCTTTGCACAACAAGCTCGGCGCGGCTAATTCCCGGATGCGCCTTGTGCAATGGAGCACACATCGGTTGTTGAACCGTTGTTATGGTATATTTACTTTATCGGTAAAACACCCTTTTAATCTATATAAAAACAAGATAACTACTAAAATTCCATTTATTATGGGTAACATATGTGGCATCCGCAAGATATAAACCTGGCGGCCGAAATCTACTTTAAATTAGCAAGGGTATTATTTAGATTTTAGTAAGTAAATAAAGTTTGGTTTTTCATTTTGTTATTAAAGCGTCAATTGCCTCCCTAAGGCTTGCGCATTGATCTGTGAGATATGGAAGCCTGTCTAAGGTACATACTTTTGGGCACTAGTTGCCACTTGGTTCTACGAACCCCTGAATCCCTTGAACTAAAAACCTGTACAACTCCCTGAGTTGTTAAACCTATTAGTTCTTTCTATATAACTAAGAGATTTTTTGGGTCCATAAGTCTTCCTCTGACTTAAGGAGCGAGGTAGCTCCGCCACATCTTGCAACAGGCGCATCCGTAACAGTAAAGCAGCCGGTAGTTGGATTTCAATACACGTATAAGAGAAACACTACAATTATGATTTAATTAATCTAGATTAAAATGACAATTTTATTGTGTGAAATGATATCTCGGAAACAATAATATAAAATGTAACCTGACGGAATGCACAAAAAGAAGTATATAACTATATATCACCAATCATTCCCCTTCGTAGCTTGTCCTTCAAGTAGATTGTAGCCTCACGACAGGTACACAAATGCAACATTTAGCGTATTTTCGTGACATATGGTACATTGTGGCAGTAATATGACCCTTCTGTTCATAAGTTGATTCAAGTTCTTAAAACAACCCGCCAATCGCTGATAGAGGCACGAGGGGCGGGAAACCATGAGTCACAAGACCTTCAGATAACACATAGATCGCAGATCAAAGGATTACTGGCCCAATCCCAGCACGCGTTAGTATGTGTATAGCCAAAGCGCTAAGCCATATTTAACACTGCCAAACCTTACAGATCGACAAGTACATAAAGCATTCCAGGACCGTACGCATACTAATAGGGTAGAATATCAAAAGCATACAAGCAAAAAATGCGCCATTACAATGCAAATATCCAGCAGAAATCATTGCAGGAAGAATAATCATCCTATCCCAAAGTCGGGGAAAGAAAAATGCCATCAGGTGACGCATTACGCAAACGGTGACAAGTCGCGGCACATTACACTAGTACTGGCAAGACTACTGACCGCCCACTGAGTACAGTGAAGGTACCTCGAAACTTCACGTACACAAGGGAACAGAGTAAGGTTTTTTAAGAAGCTAAGGGGCTTAATCTACCAAAGGAAATTCAAAGGATTAGACTTAGGGAAAAGTAAAACTGTATTAATGTATTTAGTTTCCGACGTAATGATCTTCTATCTACTACTGAACCTATTATATTAATAAAAAAAGACAGTACGGCGCCTCCTTGCACTTCGCACAATCGTGACTTATAACGATTCGTGGGGTTTGTTGTAGGATGTTTAGTCGGTGTTCCGAGGAGACAAATTTTGCCGGACTAAAAAAAACAATTTCGAATCGGAGACCGCGGGACGCGGGTTTTCAAGAGTCAAGATTCGACGCGGATTTTAATTGCGTGCATGAACGCTGCCCAACGATGAGTAGCTTTAGAGTTTTAGCGAGAAAACGGTTTTTAAATCTTCCAAATGGTCGAAATTTGGCAAACACTTGCATCTGTACGAAAGAATATTGCGATTCAGACGGAGATCAATCGCGGCATGAAAGAGCATCAAAAACCACGTCTAGGGTAGTATCGGCAGAGGTGAGAGATGCATGGTACCAGATTTATTAATACATTCGTGATTCTAAAAGGTGTTTTGGCAATTCCCGACATGCCACTTTTGACGCACGGGAGATGGAATTTTTCAGCAACTACTGCGAGTTGGCCGTACTACCCTAGCAAAAAACTCGTGTCGACATGCTACGAATGGCCCTTTATTGCCTGTCCACCGGATTGACGATCCGTTTCGAAGCTGCACGGTTTTGTGCTAAAAAAAGGCATCCGTCAAGACGGCAAGACTAGCATTTAACTAGTGCAATAGGAAAAAACGACTTGTACAATTTATTGACGAACTGGTTACAGCTTTCCAAAAGTTGCGGATGGTGCCATCGTGGATCGGATATGATGCCTGGGCAATACGTTTTACATAAAAGCGATACCATTGGAAAAGAGTGGCTTCTTTTTAATATAACTTCATTTCATTACGTAATCGCCACTCTAAAGTCGCTCCAAACGGACCAATTAAAATAGTTATGTTCAATTTAGCTCAACAAACTATCACATGGTGTGTTTAGCTGTAGGTAATGGCATGCTCTAATTCTAAGTGTTCTAGAATCATTTAGATGCTTTTCCGACACAATGAACCGAGATGGTTCTCGCGTGGATGATTTAGAAATTCCACGTAAACTATAATTCATCTAGATATGTCGTGACATGTAGTTCCCCGAAGATTATAAAGAGCTGCTGGAGGCTACAAATCAGTGCTTGCAATAGCACAGCAGTATTTATTTGCATGTCACTCAATGTCACGAATACGAGACCAAAAAGAAAATCTTCAAACCGACTCAAACGACCTATCGGATAACGCTTTGATCGCAGATCGAATGGTCACTGGTTCAATCCCGGTCCCGCGCTTCGTATCGTGTATCACCAAAGCGCCGTAAGGCTTGATTTTACTACTGCTTATTTTTACAGATCGAAGAAGATTCATAAATGCGCTGCATGAGCGTACGGACTACTGATGGGGTATGAATCTCACAAGCATACTGGACGGATCAGTGCAGCTATTAATAATTCAAATGTTTCAGCAGACGCTAATGCATCTGCTGCGAGGAATACGTCACCTCCTACTCCCATAGTCGGGGAATGGAACATGTCATCTGTTGACGACATTGCAGGTAACGGTGACAAGTCGCCTGCTACATTAATTGTAGGTGACTGGACCAAGTCTCCTGCACCGCCCG
>NC_090623.1:275363-340652 GCF_004359215.1 Bremia lactucae | reverse complement strand
TTAAAAACAAGAAAGAACGTTTTGCGCAATTAGGAGAGATGATACTAAGTAAGAATTAAATTTAGTACAGGCGATACCTTAAGGAGTGAACCAAAAGTATCGCTTAGTCAAACTAAATTTAAATTCCATCGTAATTGACCCTCATTCCTTACAAGTGGTAGCACTTGCTGGTCTTCCGCTCGCTTCTTCTCCGTCCGCTCGCTTCTTCTTCGTCAACTCACTTTTTTCGCCGTCCGCTCGCTTCTTTGCCATCGGCTCGCTTCTTCTTCGTTCGCGCTTCGTTAGATTGCGCTGCATTGGATTGCCCGGCACTGCTTGTGGCGTGAGAGATTCTGCTCGCAGCCAGTAACGTACTGCCTGTAGCGTGGGAATTTCCGCTCGCAGTTAATTTTTCTATTCCTTTGAAAGCGCTGCATAGCAGGTTTGAGTGTGTGGCTTCAGTATCCACTTAAAAATTAAGCGTCTGCCTGTCAGATGAAGTCGCTTGGTCTGTGTGAGGTTGGCTCTGGCTTACTCTGTAAACTGTTAATCCATCTGGGAAAAGGTACAACTTCTAACGCATTACGCCTAAGGCTAAATTAAGTCGTTGAGCTCTATGAGCAAGAAGCAAAAGGCCAATACTCAGATTATGTTCGACTGCAGTAAGGTTTTCCTCTTTAAAACGGTGAGAGGTCTAAAAATGAAATAATTTTTCGAGTTTTCAAAATTATTAAGGCTTATAAATATATTCATTCCTCTTCTAGATCCCGAGGGATTAATCCCTCGGCAGCCTGTGGATAAATTTCAGGAAGAAACCGAGACATTAAATGTCTTCTTAGCGACTCGTCAGGGTAAACTAGCTAGGGGCCCAGTGTTCTAGGTTGGCTTGCTTAAGCCATATCGGGCCTTCCCAGGTGGACTTGAAAGAGCTTGCGCCGAGACAGGCGGTCGTGTTACATATTGCGCAAAACTGCCACTTAGTTCATTGACTGCCCATTTTTGCTACCCGTTCGTTCCTGCAAAAATTACCGCTGCAAGGTCATGCCGGGATTTGGACCCGCGTTAAGTGCCTTCCTAAAGCTTGCGCATTGATCTGTAAGAGATAAAAGCCTTTCTAACGTATATCCTCTTGAAACAAGATGCAAGATTTAATTGTCTTTTTACAATATAATAATACAGCTTTAAAAAACTGCGAACGACCGGCTTGTATCTTTACAATACCGGGCGCATTGCAAAGATCTTAGCGAAACACTCACCAAGGAGCAAGCCTTCCTGCCCAAGCAAGGGGTCCACCTTATCAGCTCCGCTACGCGAAGTAGACGCGCTTTTAGATGAAGCCGAGCGCACCATTTTAAAGGACCTTTGGTTTAAGTAAAGAGAGTTGAATAACCTAAACAATCAAGTTTTTTTTAAGCTGCGAACACATCCTTTTTCTATAATGGGCCAACCCTCAAACACCGAGCTAATGCAGCAAATGATGCATATGCTACAGTAACAACAAGAGTTAAACAACACATCGGGTAATTCCCAAAAGAAAGGTGGGCTTAAGGTGGGCGGGCGAAGGATACCGACGGATAGCGGAAGAAGCGAAGAGTCCGTTCGACTATATCACGCGCAAGTACAGCAATTTTTATTGCGCGTCGTACGAGTGGAAAGACGACGCAATCGCTACCAGCTTGCTTCTTCCTTTGTTTTGCCATGCCATTTTACGAGCCAGTATGGTTGACGATTGAATTGGCTTTTCTTCAAGAGACGTTCAATAAATTGATGATGATAGTTTCCACGAATTTTGATGATTTCGGTATCGGACGACTTCGAAACCTTCTCGGTATCGGTTCATACTTTGATGGAACATCAACGTTAAAAGTTGGATTGATCCTCTTCATACTTTGTGGTAACTCAAGTTTTGCCACATTAGGATTAACCATTTTGATAATTTCGAATGGTCTCACCTTTTTTGCCGCAAACTTGGCTCTTGGTGTCTTCATTTCCTTCGCAGCGTGTTTCAACAATAATCTGCAAGTTTCAAGCATAACAAGATCTCCAACCTTGAATTCAACTTGATTTATTCGGCGCTTTTAATCATAATGTTGCTCTTACGAAGCTTGTGCTTTAGAAATATTTCTGCGAGCTTGATCGATGATCTTTGCTCGTTCTTCGATAGACTCTTTTGCGTATACGTAAATCTCCTTTGATTGACTATTCTAGCCCAGTGCCTTTTGCCATGCAGAGCGTTCCTTTCTTCCCGTATCTATTTCAAAGGGAGAGTATCCAGTGGATGCACTAACCAGTGTAGAGTGTGCTTACTCTATGCTTCCCAGGTGTTCGGTCCAGTCATTCCCATGGCAAGATACCATGTATCTGAGTGCGTCTTCTACCACAAGGTTCTGGCGCTCGGTCTGTCCATTGGCTTGATACCGATGAGCGGTTGTCATACTTAAATGATCGTCATCAAAGACTTTCAAAACATGGACGAGAACTTGCTGTCTCGGTCATTTATGATAACTTCTGGGAGACCATGGTGTCGAACGACAGCATCGAAAAATACTTTCACTGTGGTGCATGTATCGCCCTTAACGTGAACTGCTGCGTACTTGGTGCGTTTTATAAACTTGTCGACGACCGATAATATGGCTTCGGATCCACTGGAAACCGAAAGCCTTGTAATAAAGTCGATTGACACTTCTTGCCAGCAAGCACCAGATATCGGAATTGGTAATCAGCAATCTATTTTTTCGCTGATTGTCATGCTACCAACATGTACATGTTTCACATCTTTGACGTATTCCTTGATGTCTATTTGCATCGGCTTCCAGTAATACCGTTGAGCAACTCGCAAGAAGGTTCTGTGATTGCCCGGATGAGCAGCTATGGCCGAGTCATGATATCCCGATGTTACTTTTGTGCGCGCACGGTTGTTGTTTGGTACACAAAGACGTGCAAGCTTATTCGTTTTTTGCAAGAACAACATTTCATTGTGTTCGACAAACGATGCACTTGTATCAGAACTTTTCCATGCTTCTTTAAACTCTGAATCGTTGGCGTAGCCTTGTTGAAGTAGCTTTCCTACTTCTTGTGACAAAAATCGACATATGACGCTGTCATTAAGGCGGCGACTTGCAGAGCCTCTTCCTCCCGGAGCAGAGTTGGCACCGAGGGCGCACAAAGTAAACGTGCACCTCGTTGTCGGCAACTAGAATTGAACTTGTGAAAGTGGATATTGTGCACAACAGTATCATCAGGCCGGCGCGAAAACGCATCAGCTGCGACGTTAAGCACCTTTAATGTGTTGTATAGTAAACATTTATTGAGCGAAGGTGGTTAAGCATCAAGTCAACTTTGGCGAAACTTTGGGATAATGAAGCAGCCAAGAGCAGGCGCTATTGTCCGTGAAAATCTCAAGCTGTTGGCCATAAAGGTAATGACGCCATTTGTATAACCCAGCTATGGCTCCTTCTCATGAGCAGGCCAAGTAATATCGTGGATTCCAAGCTGTTTTGAATAAAACGCTACTGAATGGTCATGTCTACTGATAAATTGTGATAAAACACCACGAACGCACGACCTCGATGCATCCTTTGGTCGTGCGTTGGTGGTGTTTTATCACAAACGGGCGTGAAAAGTTGGGCAAAGTCAGCAAAGGTGCAGCTTGTAAGGAAGACTTCAGCCTCACGAAGGATTCCTCTTGTTCTGCATTCCAGACCTATGGAGAATCTTTCTTAACGAATTGGCCAACGGCAGAACTATATGCGCAAACTGATGATAAAGCGGCGATAATAACCAGTAAGACCAGGAAACTCTGTAATTTCTTTACAGAGGTAGTGGTGGCCACTTAGCGATTGGTCCCGTCTTTGTATTATCATCGGACAATCCTTTGCCAGATACAGTGCGCCGAAAAATTATGCCCTTTTGACGCACAAACTTGTAATTGCCGATGTGAGCGAAGAGTGTTTCAGCGTTAGACGTCGAACATGATAGCAAGATGTCCAAGATGCTCGCCATAAGAGACGAAAAATGCATACGTCATCCAAATATACCACAACGAATGGGAACTTTCCAAAAAGAACACTCATCAAGCGCGCCAGAATGCCAGGCATTCCAGCAGGGCCCATCGGAGCAACGCACCACTGTTCCGTCACATTTGATGTACAAAACGCAGTGTACTTTTTGCTATCCTGATGGATACGCATCTGATGGTACCCTTGAGCTAAGTCAATGACTGTCAAGTAGCTTATACCCTGCAAGTTTCGACCAATTCATCGATTCGCGGCAAAGGTATTTAGGACGACTGACCTTGGGTTGACGTAGCGAGAGTCAATCACTTCAAGGAACATAATGTTTGCGTTTCCGGATCGAATCCATTCCGAACGAGATATTAAGAACTCTTAGGAGCTTCAAATCCTTCTATGTTGCGTACGTAAATGATGGAGGCACCTTTTCCTTGACCGTTATGAGTCTAGGTGAGCTAGTACTGAGGCAACAGTGGCTAGAGGTGTTACGCTACTAATGCGCCTTGTGATGCGTTGCAATCCTAATAAATTCGTCTGATGAAGCAAATCAATGCCTTTGTATAAGCTGATACATGTTGCATACATACGCGGTCATTTACTGTACACATGCGGGCAGTGAACCTTATTAAAAAAAAAGCTGACTTTGTCAATATTTTCTGTAAAATGTACAGTAGCCTATTAATGCGTGCGCCTTTAAGTGAGCAGATTGACACTTGCAATCTTGTATATAATTATTGTGCTGAAGCTTCGGGTCGGAAACTTACTTTAAGCGTCTGAGAACGCATCTTGCTTGTTAAATGCGCTCAAAGCAAAACTATATTCCGTGAGAACAATTATTGTCACACCGCGCGCTGCAAAAGGTATGTTGATTAGCTGGCGAATGTAAGGACGTCATTTCTATTAAGGCCAAAAGTTAAGCTCTCCAATTATCTGTGAAGTCAGAATTTGACAAGCTCCGCTGTGCCCTTGGTCGTGGCCCGATTTACACTTCTTAACCTAAAGCTCAGCCCCCTCGATACAATATTGGACATTAAGCCGGCGACGCCTCGAACTCCAGATCTAAAAGCACAAATATTGGCTTTTTGCGGATCTCCCTTTAAGCAAATAAGATTACTTTTGTGCCGATGAATTACTAGTACTGCTACTGCTCACCTGACTTGAGTTTTTATATCTTCAAAGTACAAGTGAATTTTTTACTGTCTTGTACAGAGTAAATTATTAAAAATTTCGACAAAGAAAATATTCCGCCTGGGGACCTATATTATTGAACTTTACTTGGCAAATTATTTAACTATAATCGAAATGCAAAGCTTTACAATACAAAGTATTACTGAATCATAGTGATCTGCAGTATGTGCTAATTCTTGCCAGGATCAAACAAGTTTGTCACAAGGCAATGTCATTCACTCAAACCTTACCTTAGTCAGTCGGCTCAAGTATGTGATGTTAAATTATATTAGCTTCGCTGAAAAATTCATTTTCTTAGACTTCGCACCATTCCTTGTTATTAATAGAATGCAAGGGACACTTCGTGCTTTGCACAACAAGCTCGGCGCGGCTAATTCCCGGATGCGCCTTGTGCAATGGAGCACACATCAATTGTTGAACTGTTGTTATGGTATTTTTACTTTATCGGTAAAATACCCTTTTAATCTATATAAAAACAAGATAATATTAAAATTCCATTTATTATGGGTAACATATGTGGCATCCGCAAGATATAAACCTGGCGGCCGAAATCTACTTTAAATTAGCAAGGGTAGGATTTAGATTTTAGTAAGCAAATAAAGTTTGGTTTTTCATTTTGTTATTAAAGCGTCAATTGCCTCCCTAAGGTTTGCGCATTGATCTGTGAGATATGGAAGCCTGTCTAAGGTACATACTTTTGGGCACTAGTTGCCACTTGGTTCTACGAACCCTTGAATGCCTTGAACTAAAAATCTGTACAACTCCCTGAGTTGTTAAACCTATTAGTTCTTTCTATATAACTAAGAGATTTTTTAGGTCCATAAGCCTTCCTCTGACTCAAGGAGCGAGGTAGCTCCGCCACATCTTGCAACAGGCGCATCCGTAACAGTAAAGCAGCCGGAAGTTGAATTTTAATACACGTAATAAGAGAAACACTACAATTATGATCTAATTAATCTAAATTAACATGACAATATTATTGTGTGAAATGATACCCCGGAAACAATAATATAAAATGTAACATGACGGAATGCACAATAAGAAGTATATAACTATATATCACCAATCATTCCCCTTCGTAGCTTGTCCTTCAAGTAGATTGTAGCCTCACGACAGGTATACAAATGCAACATTTAGCGTATTTTCGTGACATATGGTACTATTGTGGCAGTAATATGACCCTTCTGTTCATAAGTTGATTTAAGTTCTTAAAACAACCCCGCCAATCGCTGATAGAGGCACGAGGGGCGGTGAACCATGAGTCACAATCTATTGCTTCATATTAATATATAGAGTCAGAGTCATATCATACAGTATTACTTTCCCCATGCTCAGCATTCGTTAGTATGTAGTATAGAACCACAGTTGCTAAGCCATATTTAACAGTGCACAAACCTTACTCTGCTCGTCCTGTACGTGGAGTATTCGAGGCACCTTTTTCATACTACTAGTGTAGCTTATACAAAAGCAGTACAAGCAAAAAATGCTCCGTTACAGTGCTTATATCCAGTATAAATCCTTGCAGTAAGATTAATTATTTTATTTGAAATTTTTGGCAAGAATAATAGCCATCGAGGTGAACGCTTTACTCAAAGGGCTGAGTTTTACGGGGCACCTTTCACTAGTACTGGTAAGCACTAGTTGACCTTCCACTGATTACAGTGAAGGTACCTCGAAACTTCACGTACACAAGGGAACAGAGTAAGGTTTTTTAAGAAGCTAAGGGGCTTAATCTACCAAAGGAAATTCAAAGGATTAGACTTAGGGAAAAGTAAAACTGTATTAATGTATTTAGTTTCCGACGTAATGATCTTCTATCTACTACTGAACCTATTATATTAATAAAAAAAGACAGTACGGCGCCTCCTTGCACTTCGCACAATCGTGACTTATAACGATTCGTGGGGTTTGTTGTAGGATGTTTAGTCGGTGTTCCGAGGAGACAAATTTTGCCGGACTAAAAAAAACAATTTCGAATCGGAGACCGCGGGACGCGGGTTTTCAAGAGTCAAGATTCGACGCGGATTTTAATTGCGTGCATGAACGCTGCCCAACGATGAGTAGCTTTAGAGTTTTAGCGAGAAAACGGTTTTTAAATCTTCCAAATGGTCGAAATTTGGCAAACACTTGCATCTGTACGAAAGAATATTGCGATTCAGACGGAGATCAATCGCGGCATGAAAGAGCATCAAAAACCACGTCTAGGGTAGTATCGGCAGAGGTGAGAGATGCATGGTACCAGATTTATTAATACATTCGTGATTCTAAAAGGTGTTTTGGCAATTCCCGACATGCCACTTTTGACGCACGGGAGATGGAATTTTTCAGCAACTACTGCGAGTTGGCCGTACTACCCTAGCAAAAAACTCGTGTCGACATGCTACGAATGGCCCTTTATTGCCTGTCCACCGGATTGACGATCCGTTTCGAAGCTGCACGGTTTTGTGCTAAAAAAAGGCATCCGTCAAGACGGCAAGACTAGCATTTAACTAGTGCAATAGGAAAAAACGACTTGTACAATTTATTGACGAACTGGTTACAGCTTTCCAAAAGTTGCGGATGGTGCCATCGTGGATCGGATATGATGCCTGGGCAATACGTTTTACATAAAAGCGATACCATTGGAAAAGAGTGGCTTCTTTTTAATATAACTTCATTTCATTACGTAATCGCCACTCTAAAGTCGCTCCAAACGGACCAATTAAAATAGTTATGTTCAATTTAGCTCAACAAACTATCACATGGTGTGTTTAGCTGTAGGTAATGGCATGCTCTAATTCTAAGTGTTCTAGAATCATTTAGATGCTTTTCCGACACAATGAACCGAGATGGTTCTCGCGTGGATGATTTAGAAATTCCACGTAAACTATAATTCATCTAGATATGTCGTGACATGTAGTTCCCCGAAGATTATAAAGAGCTGCTGGAGGCTACAAATCAGTGCTTGCAATAGCACAGCAGTATTTATTTGCATGTCACTCAATGTCACGAATACGAGACCAAAAAGAAAATCTTCAAACCGACTCAAACGACCTATCGGATAACGCTTTGATCGCAGATCGAATGGTCACTGGTTCAATCCCGGTCCCGCGCTTCGTATCGTGTATCACCAAAGCGCCGTAAGGCTTGATTTTACTACTGCTTATTTTTACAGATCGAAGAAGATTCATAAATGCGCTGCATGAGCGTACGGACTACTGATGGGGTATGAATCTCACAAGCATACTGGACGGATCAGTGCAGCTATTAATAATTCAAATGTTTCAGCAGACGCTAATGCATCTGCTGCGAGGAATACGTCACCTCCTACTCCCATAGTCGGGGAATGGAACATGTCATCTGTTGACGACATTGCAGGTAACGGTGACAAGTCGCCTGCTACATTAATTGTAGGTGACTGGACCAAGTCTCCTGCACCGCCCGTCTTAGTATCTACTGTAAAGGCCGCCGGATTAGTCGGGGTCGAGTCCGTTAAACCATTGGGATCTAACCTGACAACTGAAGAGGTGATGACGAGGTTGTTGGACTCGTCGGACCTCTTTGGTGGGGAGTCACAATCCGATGACACCGCGGCGATGACCACTCTGATGAGGTTTGTATGCGTCACCAGGAACTAAGTGGTAGCGAAAGGAAGAGTGCTGCTGGTCGTGCTAGTTTGCATCACCTGAAAAAGAGTGATTCTAGGGATCGTTCCCAGGGCCACGTTAACGTTCATGTTAACATGAGCCAAGAGGAGAGGGACCGCAATACGTTGCGGTTCGCTCCTGAAAAGAGGCCTTGGTTACTTTCTAAGGATAACCTATTCGACTCATCCCAGGACTTACAACCGTGGTGTGGATGAGACGAAAAATTCCATCGATGCCTTTCTACGGAATCGGTGGAACTCTTTTAAACGGGCGAAGGATGTCACACCTTTGTTTCACGCTTGGACAGCCTTTGTACAGAATGTACAAAAACATAAGCCACGAGGTCTGGCTTGACAAGCTAAATTTTTTCCGCGAACAGTTCCAGAACCGGATCGTAGTCGGTGCACGCGATAATTTGCACCGTTTGTCCAGAAGGGTAGGTATTCCTTGCCTCTCGTGGGGAAACTTATACTCTTGCTGTTTTAAGGGTGCAGGTCAAGCCTCTAATGAAGCATACTCCATTAAGGATCCGCATTGAAGGACGCTCATCTCTTTCCAGATGCGTCAAGGGAGTGAGAACCTCCAATCCTTTTACGACCGGGGAAGCACTCGTTCTCTGATGGGCCCTCTGTCGAGGAGGATAGGTCTCGTCGTAGACCCGGAACGTCCATCATCAGTCGGGAACGAGGTTCGCAACTATCATGTGAGGGTGGATACCCTCGCCAACGAACAAGATAACTCGTTCGAACCCTCTTTACCTCACGGTGGTTCGAGAGACGTTTAACAAGAAAACGCTTCTCACCACTCGCATGCGTCAATAGATGTGAAGTAGGAGAAATAATCGCGTATCAACATCGTAATTTGGATCACACCCTTCAATATTTGAGGAAGGACATTGATCACGAGCATTCCCGTCGCTGCCAGTTAGCGGTGAAGGTTGATAATATTTTTCAAGACCAGTTGAAAAATCATGCGCAAGTTGCGACTGATCAACTGTCGAACGAAAGGACACATCAGTCATTTCAAAATGAGCTGGCGACAGCTCGTCAGAAGATCTTATCCTTGAAGGATGTATTGGAACGTCTGGTTCGTGAGAACCAGGCTCTGTCCCGGGACTATCATGCTTGATCTCGGGACCATCAGGCTTTGGCGGACGCCTTAGACCGTTCCGGGGTGATTCGGAATCGAAAGAATCCTCGTAGGGATGGTACGGGTGGAGATCATCTATAAAAAAAACGTAGGATACGTACGCATTCTACGAGGCAGCTCGATCGTGTACGCATAGCCATGGCGATGAAGTACACGATACGGGTCGATATACCTGGGCAGTGATTTATTACTGCTTACATTTTTCACTACGTGTTTTGGTAGGTTTACTGATGAGGTCGTTAACGTTAAATGAAAGTTTGTTTGCACTTTATTTTTGTCAGTGTTCCGTTTCTGTCTAGACACCGCAAAGCGATGAAATCCAATACGAAATGGACCACTGCTTCTCTAGCCATCAGGAAATCACCTGCTGAGTCGGTTTATTTTTGTTTTCAGTACGACCGGCTCGCACTGCGGAGATATTAGCCTATTCATTATTAAGAGTATTAACGTTCTCATTAATCGTAATGTTTTCAATGCTGAGTCTTTCAGCATCTTTGTCGAAGTCAGTGATAGCATTATTGTTCTTACTGAGTTTGTCCACTACAATTTTAATTAACTTAACATTGGTACCTTCGCTTTAACCTTAGTGCTAATGCGTGATAGCAAGAGCTAGAAGATTCTTTGCTCAGGTGAGTCCCTTCCTCTTGAATAAGAGTCACTCTCAAACAAGGTGGGTATATGTGGGCGACATAAGCCATTCACAAAAAATGGTGTATGCTTCGTGAAAGCATGCACTGAATGGTTGATGGCAAATTTTACTATCGAAAAGAACTCGCTCCAACTCCGTAATAGTTAAAATAGATGGAGAAATCCATTTATCTCTATTTATCCATTGTTTACCGTATATCAAAGTTAAATATGCAATATAAAAAATACATTATAATTGGTTTAGACCTTTTGATAGTAAACATGTTTAAACTTAGAAACAAAAAATTTGTAATTAAAACAAAAACAACAAAAATTATAGTGGAAGAAGAGAAGGATCAAGATTAAAATTTAATGGAATCATAATTACTTAAAAGAGTGGACGTATTCGCGAAGTATTGCTTCGAGAATAGGTTTGCCCGCTCCGTCTGACCATCTGTTTCAGGATGATCAGAAGTTGTCAATTTCAACTGTTTTCCAAGTGAATTGAACACAGTTTGCCACAATTTCCGCCGTGAATCTAGGGTTCGATATGAGATCAGTTTGCGAAGTAACCCTTGGAGTCGAAATTTCGTGTCAACAAAGACACGAGCTTTGGCTGTGATCGACTCCTGGACTGCAGCAAAATTAACCATTTTGCTGAAACGATCAACATAAACAAGAATACTTTTTCTTGTGATCGTCTTCGGGAAATCCGAAGACGAAGTCCCTCTATATGGACTGCTAACACTCTTCCGATTAAAACGGAGCACGGAATTAAGCACTTGGCCTTCACCCGTTGACAAACTTCGCAAGAACGTATGTACTTGCGGACGAACTCATACTGGCATGGCCAGTTGATTTCGCGACTTATCGTGAGATAGGTTTTCTCACGTTCACGCTGACCACTTATTGGTGCATCGTGGCACTCATACATAATGCGTAAACGCAAATCACTATGGGTGGAGATGCCGACACGAAGTGTATCGCCAGCAATGGCTGTGTAATACAGTAACCTATTGCGTGTTGTGTATCGATCCGTTACTGATTTACACAATTTCGACAATCCTTTTAAGGATTGTTGGGATGGTTTTCTAAGGTAATCCATCATACCCTTAAGAGCCTTATCTTCTTGATAAGCTCTTCTAACGTCGTCGAGTAATGTTGACGACGGACTTATGCTCATTGTTGCGCAGCCGGCTCGAATCGGGCCGGCGTGAAAGGTCATCGGCGACGAAGTTAAGTCGTCCTGGTTTATACTCTCCATGGAAAAGTTTTAGTCCGCAAAGAAAGACAACCTTCTCGCCGATCTTTGCGAATGGTGTGGACTGTTTACGGCCGTGCGTAAAGATGCATGGTCCGTGTAAACAATGAACGGTCTATCTCCCAAGAGATAGACCTAAACTTAGCCAGTGCGTTTTTCATGGCAAGGAGTTTCTTGTCATGCACTGGATAGTCGCGTTCAGCTTGTTGAAGCTGACGCCATTGATAACAGACGACGCGCTCTGCGTCGTCTGTTCTATATTGTATTTACGCATAGCCGCTGGCAAATCGCTGGCGTCACAAACCTCAAGAAAGGTCGGCCTTGGTCAGCAATTGCCAGGATTGGCGATTGCATCAAGCTTTTCTTAATACCCTCGATGGAACGCTGACAATCAGCGTTCATATGACCAATTCACATTTTTCTTCAACAAAGAGGAATATGTCCTGTCATTTCGGCATAATTGCGTGAGGACTTGTGCAGGTACGCCGCTAAACCGAGAAACTTTTTATTTTAAGTCCCTTTACATCGACTGGCACAGGCCAATCGGTGATTGCCTTGATATTATCTGGATCCGGGCGTACACCGCGTATACCCGCGATGCACCCAAGAAGTGGTATTTTACTTGCAGCGAATATACACTTCTTGAGATTTGCATACAACTTGTGCTTACGCATAAGTGAAAGGACCTTTCAAACGTGGGTGCGATGTACTTTAACATCCGACTTTCCGTTCATGGCTTCGCTATGAACGAAGACGTCCGTAAAAAAGCACGGTGCAAAATCCCGCACCGATCTCAACAGATAGGTTACACATCTTTTAAATGTCGCAGGGGCATTACTATGTCCCTGTGGCTTGACTAGCCACTCCCATAACATATCGCTTGGGTACTTACTGCTGTGAACGGAATAACTTGTTCACGCATAAGGATCTGATAGAATCTATCAATCAGATCCATTGAAGAGATGATAACGCTCTTTGACATACCATCAATGATTACGTCTTTAGGTCGTATCGGCGTTTGAGCCGGTACAGTTGCAGCGTTCAATTTATTAAATGCATGCTTTATTCCCCATCCTCCTGTTGCTTTACGCACACAGAAGGTCGGAGAGCTATCTGGGAGGTTGACTCCTTCACATGGCCCGCTGCTAAGCGATTAGCAAAGAATTTGTAGATTGCTAATACTTGTTTCGAGTCAATGGCCACTGCCTGCTTCATGACACAGTATTTCGAGCCTGGAATAGGTCGATTTCGTGTCGAGTGCCTTGATCCTTATGCAACTCGAACGGTACGGACTCAGGGAATACATCCTTGAATTCGATCATATCCTTATATAGAGGATTTGTCTTTGAAGACTCCCAGGATTGGAAAAAAAACGTTCCATCCGAGTCGCCTCATCGGGCGGGGCACTCTCGTCCATCGATGAGCTCAGGAGATACTATTGCCGACCAAATATCGACCACGTACTTGTTGTCTGTGACAAGAATACAGATCTGTTTCACTTTGTCACTACGTAAGTCACGCAAGGACCGCTTCGGCTCTAGCGTTGGCAATTGGTTTATCTCCGCATTTAACTTCGGAGGCGCTATCACATCAAGTGTATAAGCGCCTATTCTTCATTTAATGTCTCAATTCCTCTTTGGAATTTATCTCCAAAAGTACCTGGGAATCGTTGACCGCAGGTTTCTGGGGACTTACCCCCGCAGAATCTTGAGGATTTATTCCCTCAAGTTTTGTTTAGGGAGTATCCCCCAAATTGCCTCTAGCTGTGATTGTGCTACCGCAGCGACATCCTCTACGATCGACTCTCCAGTCGATCTAAGAAAATCTTAGATCGACTGGAGAGTCGATCGTAGAGGATACGCCACTGTCTATTATAGACGGGCGTTTCAAATTTTCTTGGATGTTGCTTTTCAAGCAAGCATCCTTGTTTCGTACCACTCAACTTGTTCGAGTGGTCGAACTTTGACGCTGCCTGTGCTTGTGCACAGCCGTCGGGATCTAACTCCTCAATTTGTTGATATATTCACACTGAGGTCTTGAGCAGTCATGCTAACGACCGAACCACAAGTGATGCCATGGCACTCACTTGCAGGACATCCACACGCTTGTGGACGCTCCTAAGACGTTCATCAGTTGGCCATATGATAAAAAAGAGACATATATCGTCACGGCTTGATGCTGCCAATTTATACATGGCTCCTTCTTTCTGTGCCATGGTAATCGAAGGATGAGATCAAATTTGTCATCCAAATCTAGTACGATGATTTCTTCATCGCACTGTTTACCCTTTAAAGTGTAATGAATACCAACTACACGTTTAACCGTTACAGATGCGCCTGTTGCTAGGCGCACTGTTATCCTCGTTAGAGGGATATCGCGCTCAATAAATGTGTCTGCGATCTTCTAGCGATTGGCGTCTACTTAAATTATTAATTCTATTTTATTTATTCGATGCCCCACGATCGACTAGGGAAGTGGCAACTTTCTTGACACTTCCATATTCATGGTAATGAGGTTAACCTCATCCCGTGGGGCAGTTACACGCAATGTTTGCGTGCAAGGAGCATCTTTCGTCAAAAGGCCTGCATTATTATTTTTTGACGTTGCTAGATCAGTAAAGCGCTCCGCATCTACTGATCCCGACCGTTTTTCGGCGATCCGCCTCGCCATTGCGATTTCCCAACAGCGTGAGATCGCATCCTCCGCTGTTGCTAGCGAGAGGTCGGTCTTTTCGCTCAGTGTTTTTAGGCGCTGGCCGTGGGGCACTACACATATAGGCGTCGTGTCCCGTCTTTTGACAACGACTACATTTGGTAGCCGTTTGTAACTTGAAGAGCGAGATTTCCCGCTCTCTACATACGAGAGATTTATGGGTGCTGGACCTCCGGTTTCTTGTCGCCTCGTTGGACGATATGCACCCGAGTGAACGAAAGCCTGTTTCAGGCTAAAGTCCTCCTGTCTCGCTATAGAGATCGCATGGTCGAGCGACTCGAATTCTAGCCGGAACAGTTGAGTCTTAACAGGTCCGTCTGCAAGACCTTTTAATTAATACAGTCACCTGTGTTTGTTTATCAATTGGATGGCTAACGATACAACTGACCAGGTATCGTGTATGTTAGGCATAAGCGTGAATGTCACGCTTACCCTGCTTCAAATCCTGGAGCTCAGCCTGAGCCCTGAACTCGGCACGTGGTGGCTCAANTTACTGAATCATAGTGATCTGCAGTATGTGCTAATTCTTGCCAGGATCAAACAAGTTTGTCACAAGGCAATGTCATTCACTCAAACCTTACCTTAGTCAGTCGGCTCGAGTATGTGATGTTAAATTATATTAGCTTTGCTGAAAAATTCATTTTCTTAGACTTCGCACCATTCCTTGTTATTAATAGAATGTAAGGGACACTTCGTGCTTTGCACAACAAGCTCGGCGCGGCTAATTCCCGGATGCGCCTTGTGCAATGGAGCACACATCGGTTGTTGAACCGTTGTTATGGTATATTTACTTTATCGGTAAAACACCCTTTTAATCTATATAAAAACAAGATAACTACTAAAATTCCATTTATTATGGGTAACATATGTGGCATCCGCAAGATATAAACCTGGCGGCCGAAATCTACTTTAAATTAGCAAGGGTATTATTTAGATTTTAGTAAGTAAATAAAGTTTGGTTTTTCATTTTGTTATTAAAGCGTCAATTGCCTCCCTAAGGCTTGCGCATTGATCTGTGAGATATGGAAGCCTGTCTAAGGTACATACTTTTGGGCACTAGTTGCCACTTTGTTCTACGAACCTGCATCCGTTGAACTGCAAGCCTGTATAACTCGTGAGTTGTTAAACCTATTTGTTCTTTTTATTGACTAAGTGGTTTTTTGTTTCCATAAGTTTCTGATGGTGCGATGTGGCTCGGATATGTTGCCTGGGCATCCGTTACATAAAAGCGGTAGTTGGATTTGAGTGCTCTTTTTAATATAACTTCATTTATTATTTAATTGATCTAGATTCAAATGACAATTTTATTGTGTTCAATTTATCTCGGAAACTATCATATGGTGTGTTAGCTGTCGGAATGCACTCTAATAAGTGTTCTATAATCATTAATCTTTCCCCTTCGTAGCTTGTTCTCGCGTGGATTTTAGCCTTTCGACGTACACAAATTCATCATTTGTCGTATTTTCGTGAATATTGTAAGATTGTGGCGGTAATATGAGTTCTTTCATTAGTTGATCAGTTTTTATTTCATGTCGCCAATGTCTGATAGAGGCACGGAGGGTCTTGAAACCGAGTCACACGACCTATCGGATAACGCTTTGATCGCAGATCGAATGGTTACTGGTTCAATCCCGGTCCCGCGCTTCGTATCGTGTATCGCCAAAGCGCTGTAAGGCTTGATTTTACTACTGCTTATTTTTACAGATCGAAGAAGATTCATAAATGCGCTGCATGAGCGTACGGACTACTGATGGGGTATGAATCTCACAAGCATACTGGACGGATCAGTGCAGCTATTAATAATTCAAATGTTTCAGCAGACGCTAATGCATCTGCTGCGAGGAATACGTCACCTCCTACTCCCATAGTCGGGGAATGGAACATGTCATCTGTTGACGACATTGCAGGTAACGGTGACAAGTCGCCTGCTACATTAATTGTAGGTGACTGGACCAAGTCTCCTGCACCGCCCGTCTTAGTATCTACTGTAAAGGCCGCCGGATTAGTCGGGGTCGAGTCCGTTAAACCATTGGGATCTAACCTGACAACTGAAGAGGTGATGACGAGGTTGTTGGACTCGTCGGACCTCTTTGGTGGGGAGTCACAATCCGATGACACCGCGGCGATGACCACTCTGATGAGGTTTGTATGCGTCACCAGGAACTAAGTGGTAGCGAAAGGAAGAGTGCTGCTGGTCGTGCTAGTTTGCATCACCTGAAAAAGAGTGATTCTAGGGATCGTTCCCAGGGCCACGTTAACGTTCATGTTAACATGAGCCAAGAGGAGAGGGACCGCAATACGTTGCGGTTCGCTCCTGAAAAGAGGCCTTGGTTACTTTCTAAGGATAACCTATTCGACTCATCCCAGGACTTACAACCGTGGTGTGGATGAGACGAAAAATTCCATCGATGCCTTTCTACGGAATCGGTGGAACTCTTTTAAACGGGCGAAGGATGTCACACCTTTGTTTCACGCTTGGACAGCCTTTGTACAGAATGTACAAAAACATAAGCCACGAGGTCTGGCTTGACAAGCTAAATTTTTTCCGCGAACAGTTCCAGAACCGGATCGTAGTCGGTGCACGCGATAATTTGCACCGTTTGTCCAGAAGGGTAGGTATTCCTTGCCTCTCGTGGGGAAACTTATACTCTTGCTGTTTTAAGGGTGCAGGTCAAGCCTCTAATGAAGCATACTCCATTAAGGATCCGCATTGAAGGACGCTCATCTCTTTCCAGATGCGTCAAGGGAGTGAGAACCTCCAATCCTTTTACGACCGGGGAAGCACTCGTTCTCTGATGGGCCCTCTGTCGAGGAGGATAGGTCTCGTCGTAGACCCGGAACGTCCATCATCAGTCGGGAACGAGGTTCGCAACTATCATGTGAGGGTGGATACCCTCGCCAACGAACAAGATAACTCGTTCGAACCCTCTTTACCTCACGGTGGTTCGAGAGACGTTTAACAAGAAAACGCTTCTCACCACTCGCATGCGTCAATAGATGTGAAGTAGGAGAAATAATCGCGTATCAACATCGTAATTTGGATCACACCCTTCAATATTTGAGGAAGGACATTGATCACGAGCATTCCCGTCGCTGCCAGTTAGCGGTGAAGGTTGATAATATTTTTCAAGACCAGTTGAAAAATCATGCGCAAGTTGCGACTGATCAACTGTCGAACGAAAGGACACATCAGTCATTTCAAAATGAGCTGGCGACAGCTCGTCAGAAGATCTTATCCTTGAAGGATGTATTGGAACGTCTGGTTCGTGAGAACCAGGCTCTGTCCCGGGACTATCATGCTTGATCTCGGGACCATCAGGCTTTGGCGGACGCCTTAGACCGTTCCGGGGTGATTCGGAATCGAAAGAATCCTCGTAGGGATGGTACGGGTGGAGATCATCTATAAAAAAAACGTAGGATACGTACGCATTCTACGAGGCAGCTCGATCGTGTACGCATAGCCATGGCGATGAAGTACACGATACGGGTCGATATACCTGGGCAGTGATTTATTACTGCTTACATTTTTCACTACGTGTTTTGGTAGGTTTACTGATGAGGTCGTTAACGTTAAATGAAAGTTTGTTTGCACTTTATTTTTGTCAGTGTTCCGTTTCTGTCTAGACACCGCAAAGCGATGAAATCCAATACGAAATGGACCACTGCTTCTCTAGCCATCAGGAAATCACCTGCTGAGTCGGTTTATTTTTGTTTTCAGTACGACCGGCTCGCACTGCGGAGATATTAGCCTATTCATTATTAAGAGTATTAACGTTCTCATTAATCGTAATGTTTTCAATGCTGAGTCTTTCAGCATCTTTGTCGAAGTCAGTGATAGCATTATTGTTCTTACTGAGTTTGTCCACTACAATTTTAATTAACTTAACATTGGTACCTTCGCTTTAACCTTAGTGCTAATGCGTGATAGCAAGAGCTAGAAGATTCTTTGCTCAGGTGAGTCCCTTCCTCTTGAATAAGAGTCACTCTCAAACAAGGTGGGTATATGTGGGCGACATAAGCCATTCACAAAAAATGGTGTATGCTTCGTGAAAGCATGCACTGAATGGTTGATGGCAAATTTTACTATCGAAAAGAACTCGCTCCAACTCCGTAATAGTTAAAATAGATGGAGAAATCCATTTATCTCTATTTATCCATTGTTTACCGTATATCAAAGTTAAATATGCAATATAAAAAATACATTATAATTGGTTTAGACCTTTTGATAGTAAACATGTTTAAACTTAGAAACAAAAAATTTGTAATTAAAACAAAAACAACAAAAATTATAGTGGAAGAAGAGAAGGATCAAGATTAAAATTTAATGGAATCATAATTACTTAAAAGAGTGGACGTATTCGCGAAGTATTGCTTCGAGAATAGGTTTGCCCGCTCCGTCTGACCATCTGTTTCAGGATGATCAGAAGTTGTCAATTTCAACTGTTTTCCAAGTGAATTGAACACAGTTTGCCACAATTTCCGCCGTGAATCTAGGGTTCGATATGAGATCAGTTTGCGAAGTAACCCTTGGAGTCGAAATTTCGTGTCAACAAAGACACGAGCTTTGGCTGTGATCGACTCCTGGACTGCAGCAAAATTAACCATTTTGCTGAAACGATCAACATAAACAAGAATACTTTTTCTTGTGATCGTCTTCGGGAAATCCGAAGACGAAGTCCCTCTATATGGACTGCTAACACTCTTCCGATTAAAGCGGAGCACGGAATTAAGCACTTGGCCTTCACCCGTTGACAAACTTCGCAAGCACGTATGTACTTGCGGACGAACTCATACTGGCATGGCCAGTTGATTTCGCGACTTATCGTGAGATAGGTTTTCTCACGTTCACGCTGACCACTTATTGGTGCATTGTGGCACTCACACATAATGCGTAAACGCAAATTACTATGGGTGGAGATGCCGACACGAAGTGTATCGCCAGCAATGGCTGTGTAATACAGTAACCCATTGCGTGTTGTGTATCGATCCGTTGCTGATTTATACAATTTCGACAATCCTTTTAAGGATTGTTGGGATGGTTTTCTAAGGTAATCCATCATACCCTTAAGAGGCCTTATCTTCTTGATAAGCTCTTCTAACGTCGTCGAGTAATATTGACGACGGACTTATGCTCATTGTTGCGCAGCCGGCTCGAATCGGGCCGGCGTGAAAAGTCATCGGCGACGAAGTTAAGTCGTCCTGGTTTATACTCTCCATGGAAAAGTTTTAGTCCGCGAAGAAAGACAACCTTCTCGCCGATCTTTGCGAATGGTGTGGACTGTTTACGGCCGTGCGTAAAGATGCATGGTCCGTGTAAACAATGAACGGTCTATCTCCCAAGAGATAGACCTAAACTTAGCCAGTGCGTTTTTCATGGCAAGGAGTTTCTTGTCATGCACTGGATAGTCGCGTTCAGCTTGTTGAAGCTGACGCCATTGATAACAGACGACGCGCTCTGCGTCGTCTGTTCTATATTGCATTTACGCATAGCCGATGGCAAATCGCTGGCGTCACAAACCTCAAGAAAGGTCGGTCTTGGTCAGCAGTTGCCAGGATTGGCGATTGCATCAAGCTTTTCTTAATACCCTCGATGGAACGCTGACAATCAGCGTTCATATGACCAATTCACATTTTTCTTCAACAAAGAGGAATATGTCCTGTCATTTCGGCATAATTGCGTGAGGACTTGTGCAGGTACGCCGCTAAACCGAGAAACTTTTTATTCTAAGTCCCTTTACATCGACTGGCACACGCCAATCGGTGATTGCCTTGATATTATCTGGATCCGGGCGTATACCCGCAATGCACCCAAGAAGTGGTATTTTACTTGCAGCGAATATACACTTCTTGAGATTTGCATACAACTTGTGCTTACGCATAAGTGAAAGGACCTTTCAAACGTGGGTGCGATGTACTTTAACATCCGACTTTCCGTTCATGGCTTCGCTATGAACGAAGACGTCCATAAAAAAGCACGGTGCAAAATCCCGCACCGATCTCAACAGATAGGTTACACATCTGTTAAATGTCGCAGGGGCATTACTATGTCCCTGTGGCTTGACTAGCCACTCCTATAACATATCGCTTGGGTACTTACTGCTGCGAACGGAATAACTTGTTCACGCATAAGGATCTGATAGAATCTATCAATCAGATCCATTGAAGAGATGATAACGCTCTTTGACATACCATCAATGATTACGTCTTTTGGTCGTATCGGCGTTTGAGCCGGTACAGTTGCAGCGTTCAATTTATTAAATGCATGCTTTATCCCCCATCCTCCTGTTGCTTTACGCACACAGAAAGGCGGATAGCTATCTGGGAGGTTGACTCCTTCACATGGCCCGCTGCTAAGCGATTAGCAAAGAATTTGTAGATCGCTAATACTTGTTTCGAGTCAATGGCCACTGCCTGCTTCATGACACAGTATTTCGAGCCTGGAATAGGTCGATTTCGTGTCGAGTGCCTTGATCCTTATGCAACTCGCACGGTACGGACTCAGGGAATACATCCTTGAATTCGATCATATCCTTATATAGAGGATTTGTCTTTGAAGACTCCCAGGATTGAAAAAAAAACGTTCCATCCGAGTCGCCTCATCGGGGCACTCTCGTCCATCGATGAGCTTAGGAGATACTATTGCCGACCAAATATCGACCACGTACTTGTTGTCTCTGACAAGAATACAGATCTGTTTCACTTTGTCACTACGTAAATCACGCAAGGACCGCTTCGGCTCTAGCGTTGGCAATTGGTTTATCTCCGCATTTAACTTCGGAGGCGCTATCACATCAAGTGTATAAGCGGCTATACTTCATTTAATGTCTCAATTCCTCTTTGGAACTTATCTCCAAAAGTACCTGGGAATCGTTGACCGCAGGTTTTGGGGACTTACCCCCGCAGAATCTTGAGGATTTATTCCCTCAAGTTTTGTTTAGGGAGTATCCCCCCAATTGCGTCTAGCTGTGATTGTGCTACCGCAGCGATATCCTCTACGATCGACTCTCCAGTCGATCTAAGATTTTCTCACTGTCTATTAAAGACGGGCGTTTCAAATTTTCTTGGATGTTGCTTTTCAAGCAAGCATCCTTGTTTCGTACCACTCAACTTGTTCGAGTGGTCGAACTTTGACGCTGCCTGTGCTTATGCACAGCCGTCGGGATCTAACTCCTCAATTTGTTGGTTATTCACACCGAGGTCTTGAGCAGTCATGCTAACGACCGAACCACAAGTGATGCCATGGCACTCACTTGCAGGACATCCACACGCTTGTGGACGCTCTAAGACGTTCATCAGTTGGCCATATGATAAAGAAGAGACATGTATCGTCACGGCTTGATGCTGCCAATTTATACATGGCTCCTTCTTTCTGTGCCATGGTAATCGAAGGATGACATCAAATTTGTCATCCAAATCTAGTACGATGATTTCTTCATCGCACTGTTTACCCTTTAAAGTGTAATGAATACCAACTACACGTTTAACCGTTACAGATGCGCCTGTTGCTAGGCGCACTGTTATCCTCGTTAGAGGGATATCGCGCTCAATAAATGTGTCTGCGATCTTCTAGCGATTGGCGTCTACTTAAATTATTAATTCTATTTTATTTATTCGATGCCCCACGATCGACTAGGGAAGTGGCAACTTTCTTGACACTTCCATATTCATGGTAATGAGGTTAACCTCATCCCGTGGGGCAGTTACACGCAATGTTTGCGTGCAAGGAGCATCTTTCGTCAAAAGGCCTGCATTATTATTTTTTGACGTTGCTAGATCAGTAAAGCGCTCCGCATCTACTGATCCCGACCGTTTTTCGGCGATCCGCCTCGCCATTGCGATTTCCCAACAGCGTGAGATCGCATCCTCCGCTGTTGCTAGCGAGAGGTCGGTCTTTTCGCTCAGTGTTTTTAGGCGCTGGCCGTGGGGCACTACACATATAGGCGTCGTGTCCCGTCTTTTGACAACGACTACATTTGGTAGCCGTTTGTAACTTGAAGAGCGAGATTTCCCGCTCTCTACATACGAGAGATTTATGGGTGCTGGACCTCCGGTTTCTTGTCGCCTCGTTGGACGATATGCACCCGAGTGAACGAAAGCCTGTTTCAGGCTAAAGTCCTCCTGTCTCGCTATAGAGATCGCATGGTCGAGCGACTCGAATTCTAGCCGGAACAGTTGAGTCTTAACAGGTCCGTCTGCAAGACCTTTTAATTAATACAGTCACCTGTGTTTGTTTATCAATTGGATGGCTAACGATACAACTGACCAGGTATCGTGTATGTTAGGCATAAGCGTGAATGTCACGCTTACCCTGCTTCAAATCCTGGAGCTCAGCCTGAGCCCTGAACTCGGCACGTGGTGGCTCAATTATTTGTCCGAGCCGGGTCTTAAAGACCTCATACGACCCAAAGACTAATGGCTCGTGAAGCTTGAGCCCCAAGGCTCAAGACTTGGTACGTCCGGCCATGTTGGACATACCGAATTTTACTTTTGTCGCATCATCAGTGATACGACGAGCTTCTATGGCGTCGTCTGACTCGACGAAACATCTCAAAAGAGAGTCGCCTTCGACTGCCTTAAACTAAGAGATTTCTATCTATAAGCTTTCGAGCCGACACGTAAGCGTCGGCCCATTAGCAGCATTTACATGCTGCTATCTCAACAAAATTAATTGTTCAGCACCTGTTCTCTCAACACCTCCGCGTGTTTAGAGCATTGCTGGTGAAGCAAGGCTACTTTCTCCCGGGCCGCGTCAAGTTCGTGTTGTATGAACTTGGCTATGGACGCATGCTGATCATATCTTCCCAGAGTGTAGACCATGGTGCCAACGGCTGGCCCGCCTACGACCAAACTTATTCGTTCGATCGCTCTCCATTCAAAATCGCTCAAATGGGTAAACCCATCATGTGTGGCGTAATAACCTTCTCGGGGTGCTGAAAGCTACCTCCTTCTTATCCAACATGTCCATGTTGGATGGAGCGTGCGTAGATCGCTAACGGACTACGAAGTGCTACCAGGTGTAACAGGGCACCTTTCACTAGTACTGGTAAGTACTAGTTGAACTTACACTGATTAGTGTGAAGGTTAGGTGCCTCGAAACTTCACGTACACAAGGGAACAGAGGAAGGTTTCTAAAAAGCTAAGGAGCTTTAACTAGTAAAGGTAATATAAGGATTAGAATTAGGGAAAAGTAAAATTGTCTTTATAGATTTAGTTTGCTACGTAATGATCTTCTACCTACTACTAAATTAATCAAATTAATGTATAACTAAGTATGGCGCCTCCTTGCGCACCGCACAATCGTGTCTTATAACGATTGGCGGGGCTAATTTAAACTTGAATTAACCAATCAAATAGAGCTAATGTCTAATTGCATCAATATTATCCAAATTGATAATATTGGAACTATTTAATGTCAATTTTAATAAAGTAATACCTATGTAACAGACACCCCGTTAAAGCATTTACACGAGCTGTAAAGTGGCAATCGTGTCTCTACGTACAAGACTTTTTCATTTTGTCGGCCCTTGCTTCAATATGAGTTTTGTGATTTGCACATATTGGCGCTCTGTAAAGGTCGGGTGCGCTGCCACTCGATGCGCTGCGAGCCACTCAAGAGGCTCGCAGCGCATTCTGACCAACCATACCGCATTTTAATAAATATTGATGAATGTTGGAACCAATTTCAGCGAATACGTTTCGAGATAATTTGTTGTTATATTGGTATTTTCATGCATGTGTACACCTCGGTATCCGTCGTCCTCGTTGCCATCAGCGTCTACTCTGTGCCTCTTGCGAGTACAAAAGCTTTAAACGTTCGAGACGCAGTAAGCCATGAATCCCAATTCGAATATGTTAGCAAGAATACCACTGGCGAGGAAAACCACTCACTACGCAGCGCTGAGACGGCCCACGAAGACCGGATGCCGACAGGGTTCGGCAAGAAGCTCTCTAACCTTCTCAATAAGTCAAGTCGAAATGATCTGCCCTTCGCTATAAGTACTGATGGAGAGCCTCTTTCTAAGCCACTGCTTTCAAAATCATTGAATGAGAAATTCTCCGCGATCGAGAATGAATTTAAGCTACTAAGTAAAAATTGTCAGTCAATGGTACCACGGCTATCCAGAATTAATAAAAGAGATGCTGAGCGTCTTATTGAATGGATCGAATGGTTCAGTAAAGCCCGTGATCCGCCCGCAATGGATCCGCGTACTGCTCTGGAATTTCTTGGTTTGCTCACGAGCTTTAAAGTAAATAGTATGAACATCGTGACCGCTTTTAAACTGCTCTCATATAATCCAAAGCTGGTACAATTTGCTAATGTAGCTTTAAAGGAAATGGGTTCGGACTGGGCATTCATTGAAACGCTGTTTCAGTCTTGGAAGAAAAATAAAAAGGATCCGATGAAATTTTTAAAGTTGCTACCAATTTCGGATGCTGTTATGAATAATATGTTGGTAATGTGGCTCAAGCATTTCCAAGATTATTATAACGTCTCCTCCAAGCCAACGATTCAAATGATCTTTGAATCTTTAAAGAAGCCCAATCCCAACTTAAGCAGCGCTACATTATTCTATCGTCTTCAATGGCTGCTTGCTCATTCGACGTTGGAAATCAATGAAACAATTACTAGATTGATGCTATCGGGCTTCATGGATGAAACGACATCTCGCTTCATGAAAGAAACGTGGGAGGCGCAAAACATTGGCTTTGATAAGATACTCGACACGATGGGTATCTTACAAAATGGACACTCTGTCGATTCGAGTCTTCTACGACAATGTCTTGTTTACGCTGACGATTGGACGGGAAAGGTTTCAGTTGCAATGAATAATCGTAAAAGAGACGATCTCGAAAAGGAAATAGAATCTAAGCTTCACGAGAATGTCGAGTCAGCACGAAATGCGATTGTACAACGGTTTAACTTAGAAGATGAAAGGATAAAGGAGACTTTAATCAGTCTTAGTAGAACCGAAGTTATTGAAACGAGTGACGCCAACGAAATTCTGGAGATAGTATCGCCTATTAAGAAACGAGTTGTCCACGTAAAGCTAAAGGATTCATCGCCTGTAACGAAAAAAGATGTCGACATGATTCTAAAAAAATTAGTGCCTACCAAAAAACGAGTCGCGAACGAAATTCTAAAGAATCCATTCCCTACCAACAAATAAGACGTCAACGACATTCTCGAGAAATCGTTGCGTATCAAGGAACAAGACGCCATTAAAATTGTGGAGACTTTCTCGGGTACAAAGAAAAAAGACGCAAAACGCAATGAAACCTTTTGTACTATCGGATTGCGTTTCGTTGGATTCTATCGCTTCGCAACAAAAACGTGTCCAGACCCGTTGTAGTACGTTTCTAGCATTCCCAATTAAGTAAAGGGCCATGAACTTCAGCTTCTGTTCTCAATACTTCATGCAAATTCAATCGTTTGCTATAATTTATTTGCACTATCACGAGCCGTCTAATAATGCTTATTGCATCGAAGTGTCACTGCCTTGTCGCTTTCTTGTGAACGTGCTCGTCCAGCTTTACAAAGTTTACGAAGGGTTTGCTTCAAGGATCCAATGTTCCCTGGATAGTGAACAGGGCTACACGTTATAGCCTACACTTCGCACCAAAGCCGAACCTACTTTTGTTAGATAGAAGCAACTCGGTGCAGCGCAAGGCAGTGGAATGATTCGTTCATAGGCATGAATGTACGAAACCACGCAAGCAGGAAGGACCTGGAATTCCCAGTTTCGTAATTTTCAACCATAAGAGTACAAACAACCGAATAGCTTCGTACAACCTTCGCACGACCTCCCTTTAAGCAAAAATTCTATCGGCATCTCAGACAGACCTTCCTCTCAACTGCCTGTCGCGACCACCCCGTGGGTCTTTGCTGCTTGCTTACACGTACAAAAAGCTACACACGACACTCGAATCGCTACATGCTGAAAACTAACTCTTTCTTTTGTGCTAGGCAATGGCTGACGATCTTTTGCAACAATTTCAGAGCATCACGACGAGCGACCACGATGAGCTCGTGGATCAATTTGCGTATCTGTTGCAACTAGACGTGCAAACGGCAACTTTTTTCCTCGAATCGTGCAATTGGAATGTCGAAACAGCGGCAAATAATTATCTCGCGACGATGGAAACTACTAGCAGCCCTCGCACGAATCCCATGGACGGAATCGACGTGGCCGATGACCTCGACATGGAAGACGAAGAACCACAGCCAAGCCAGAAGCAGCCGAATTCGGCTTTGTTTCACGCACAATTCGTCAGTGACCTCTCGGCGTCACAAAACGTGCTTTTTGCACCTGATACACCCGTGCAAATGGTATTGAGTACTTAACTGGATCAAGGACGTTGCTAATGGCTACTTTTGTGCATTAGCAATGGACATTTGTCAATACGGGCACAACATCGTGGCCCGACGATACGCGCCTACTATTTATCCACGGCACAAGCTTACAAGGACCGGAACACACTGCCGTGATAGCGTCGCCAGGTCAACGAATAGATCTTCATGTGTCGTTATGCATGCCATCCGAAGCAGGGTCGTACACAGGGAGCTGGCGATTGCACTGTTCTAGTGGTTTCTTTGGCGACCCCGTGTGGGTTGTCGTGAATGTCGGAACACACGACACTGCCGCCTTTGCCTTGCAACAACCGCCACAAGTGGCCGACCCGTCCAAGCTCCAAGTTGCGAATAATGACCGGCAGTCGTCGTCAGCTCTTGTAGAGGATATGGACCTATGACTGTGCTTTTCTTTTCTCTTGCCATGGCATGAGATGCCATCCACTCGGCGAAAAGACAAAAAAAACGACACTAAGTTGACGCTTTTGCCTCGTGGCAACAAACACCGTGTTGCGTTTTGTTTTTATTAAATCCCGACAAAAGCAAATTCCGTTTTTTTTATTTATGTAATATCGGTTCATGTAGTTTTCCCTAAAAAAAAGTCGTCCTCAATTAATTACTCGTCCGTGAAGCCTGTGACTTCCATATTAATCACCAACGACAAGACATCTTCGAGCTCTTTCTTCGACTTGTAAAGTGGTAAATCAATGCGATTAAAGCACGTGTGCGCCCGTGGGTACGCGTTTTCAGGAAACGTCACGGCTTTGAGCGTAAAGTGGCAAATCCGTCCATCGTAACTTGTCAAGGCCTTGAAACCCTGGACAGGTACACGCGACGACCCCGTTGTAAACTGCAGTAACCGCGCGCGTTCTTCGTCCGTAAACGCTTCGACCGTCTCCCAAAACCACGCCAAGAGCTCTTCCGGGAGCTCGTCCGATACTTGAGTATGGGCCTTCCAATCGTCCACGTCAATCAATGGCACTCCGCACAACACAAGCTCGAGCTCTTGGTAATCAAACACAAGAATCAATTCTTGTGGAATGACTTCAAACACACCTGCCATGAGATGTTGCAACTGTTCGGCGTACGAGTCGAGCATAATATACCGCAGTCGCAAGTAAATATATTCAAGTTTATTCGCGTCCGTCAAGTCGACGTCTTTGCCTCCTTCCTTGAGTTCAATCGTTTCGACGTCGCCACTTAATTTACGATTCGTGACAGTGAAATCCAATCCCAACGTCGCAACCTCGTCGTGTTCTTTCATCCACTTGAGGGAATTGTACACTTCTTGATCAAAGAATTCCAAGTCACTAAACGAGATTGGCACACCTAGCAAGTGTTTCAACACGGGCAACGCCAAGTGCGCTTTCATCAATTGTCCTTCCAGCAACGCACGACCAAGCAAGCGCCCTGCCCCTCGGAAATACAGCAAATGGTCCGCCGATGCTTCGACCGAATTGGGATTAATCACGTAAGCCAGTGAATCAACGTGGGCACACATAAAGAGCCCAATCGTTTCGTCAAAGAGTCGCTCGGTTACAAGAGAGAACCACTCCCGTTCTAATCCACCCGCATCAATCGCAACTTCACCAATAAATTCAATTCGTAATGGCATATGAATGTGCTCCATTTGGACACCCAAGAGCTGTTCCATCGACTCGACAAGGATGTTTTCACGATGAACACGCATTTTCAAGTGACCGTCTTCCCATGGTTTAATCAAGGCCGACGTTTGTTCGAGAAACCACGCATACTTGTCTTTAAACGGCAATGCTGCCACTTGTTCGAGAATTTCAAGGTCTTGGTCCGAAATTTCATACCCCCTTGACGCCACGCGAGCATCGACTTCACGGTATTCTTTAAATGTCATGCGTCCTTCTGGATGCCGCGGGGTTTGTGCCAATTGCGACACAAATGCAAGCGACGGTTGATGCACGAGTTCCTTCTCAGGGTCACTACTTGTGCCAATTGTGGACGTATTTGAAAGCACATCGACGCTCTTGGGCGACCGCGGTGGCATGTCAATGCGTACTTTATCAGGTACCACACTTTCTGTGCCCGTTTGCTGGAGTTTAGCGTTTCCAAGTGGAAAGGGAAGCTCACGTTTTGCCCAATACCGCTTGCCATCAAGTCCGACTTTTCGAACCCAATCTTGACGATTCCGAGCCCCGCGTTGCCGTGAATTAAGCATGTTTAAACGTCGAATTGCAAACGATCGCGTGCGGTTAAAGCTCTTGTCACGTAAGAGATCGGGTTCGACGGCAACGGGTCCCGTTCCCGCGGGTCGGACAGGCGAGTTTAGTCCGAGCGTAAATCCGCGCTCCGTGCCACAGAGCACGCAGCCCTTGGACGAGCTTTTGTTGTGAAAGTCACAGACTTCGCATTGCCACTGCGTTGAGACTTCGTCGTTGGATTCCTGCACGTCTTGACGCGTCATGGGCTGCCCATCTTCCGTGTACTGGCCCCCCAGGAGCGGCTGTTGGAGGTTCTCGTCAAAGCGCGCGCGGCGGCAACAGTAGTACACAATGATGATGATCAAGAGGCCGCCAGTGACGTACGCAAGCCACGTTGGGAGAGACCCATTTGAGGCTTTGACTCCGGGCACGAGGAGCGCAAGCGGAAGGCCGAGGCGGAAGAGCGGACGCATGAAGACGAGGAAGTGGATTTACGGACAGGAGAAGGAGGACGCTGGACGGGGTAGGGGATGGACGAGGGGTGGGGGGGAGGAGGGGTGACAAAAACGAGAGTAGGGGAGTCGACGAGAGGGACATTTGCTGGATTTTACGAAACGGCACGCTATTTACTATTGAAAACAGGGGGAGTTAAGGGGTAGGTGAGAGAACGCTATTTTAAAGCGTGTGTTTTTAGACCGTAAGCTCTGATTTAATAGCAGGTGCCGTTCACGAGTCAATGGGATGGTGGAGAAGTGGCCGCTTGGGGTCGTGTGTGGGTGAATTGGGCGACGGTTTCAGCCATTGAACAACTCGGGTCGAAGAGCTTGTGTCGTGGTTAAAATGTGTCTTCTTGTTGTGATGGTTGCAGACGCATACGAGCATATACGCAGCTGCAACGCACGACGTGACGAGAAAAACATGTTCCCAGTCGTAAAATGCCCCACTTTCGCCAGTATTGCCATACACCTTCCCCCGTCCGCCCTGACACACATCGCCATTGCATGCAAAGCCCACACGCATTCGTTCGGCATCAAAGAGCGTGTAGTACGTTTTGATAAACACGTCGCCGAGGATCCACCACTTCTCGGAAGGCTGGAGCTGTAATTTGCATTGACCCCAACTTGAACACAAAACGTAATCAGTTGGCTGGAGTAAAAAGACATTGTCTGGCTCCATCCCGAAACGAAGTACGGGAAAGCTCGTGGCCGTCACCGCGTCACAGGAAATACCTTTGCAATGTAAACCTTGTGTGATCCTGCGTACCACTTGATCAAAGTAATGCACCGGTATACTGATCAGGGACGTCCCAGTGTCCACAATCGCATAGCACGGACGGTCGCAATAATTGACGCTGATATCGGTATTGACAGCGCTGTCATCGGTAATCTTGCTGAGGATCGCAAACATATTCAGTTGGATGGTCCAGTACATAAACGAGTCATATTCCGGCAACTTTACCACGGGCGTGTAATGAAACGACGCATTTGGTCCGACAAGAGCTAAATCGTAACCTCCAATGTGTAACTCACTGCCACTTTCATTAACCGTAGACGTAAGATAAAAGGCAAACATGTTCTCGAGGTCGGCATTTTGACCGGCAAGGGCCGCAAACATTGTCGGTCGACTAATGTGTGCAAGGCCCTCGAACCCCAAGCCACAGATGCCATCGGCTAAAAATCCCTGCAGCTCGGTACTTTCCTGATCAATGAGTCCAAATCGGACGTTCTTGATCGTGTAACCCGAAATTGTGATTACGTCGATCCCAATCGTACCCGATACAGATCCACTTCCATACTGTCACGAGCATGAAGCAAAAGCAAGTGAGAATCGTGCGTCAAACCACGAAACATAAAGACACGGACAGCATCATAGAACTTCTCTGCCGTGTTGAAATACGAAGTGGACTTTTGCGCATTAAATGGGCGGTGGAAGCCGCAACGATTGCACGTGGTGCCAGGGATCCACGTATCGCTAGACCCCGTGTCAAAGACCACATTGAGCGCTTGCGGCGGGGATCCAAAACTCACGGAGCCAACGTACTGCACGTTGCCAAAGTTCTGCATACGGACGCGTTTTCCGCGTGGCAATAGTGGCTGGGCAGCATCTTGTGTAAAGGCAGGTTTGGTCACTGTCGTACTATTAGCTGCATTATCGCACGCCACCGACGGGGTCCCGTCAGATGCAACAGTGGGCAACCGTCTCTGTGTCGTCAGCATTACACGCAGTGGCACGGCGTTTGCAACGCTATTGAAATCAACTAATGCCCACATACACAAAAGGTGCAGCTTCATGGACGATTGGTGATGCCTGGATGGATACGGACGTGCGAGAATGGCCGTAAAGAATGGGAGTGACGCCGAGTTGTGCGTCGTTTGCGTGCTTTTAAATTAATTGAATGCTTTAGTTTGATTGGTTGAAATTTGCATTAGTGGAGGAATGACTGACTTAATATCGGAAAAAAAAACATAGCGATACTAAATATAATTAATCGCCTTGCTGGAATCAATTCATTTGTGAATTTATGGCGTTAAGCGAGACGCTATAGCAGGTGCTGTCACAAAGCAATCTATACAATGATGATAGAAGGCGAAACGCTACGAAGCCGCTTCATTGAGCGAGGGAGAAGGGGGGACAATTCGTTTTTCAGGCAGCTTGCTCAACCCTGAAAGATAGCTTGCTATTCTCTTTCCAGGACCTTTATTGACCACAATACTTTGTAGAGCCTTGTTCGCTTCGTCACTTTTTACATCAAAGTGCTTCGTGAGTGCACGATATGCTGCTCTGATATTTGCCTCCCATACCAACCACTCTTTGCCGTCTTTAACTTGTCTTACGTTACTCATTTCATTATCTCGCAATAGCCACTCGTCGGCGAATCGGAGCCATAGAATCAAATGACTTAAATCCCTATCGTATTGATTATCCAAATAATTTAACATCTTTCTGAGACTGATATGCAGCCCCAGCCAGTGGTCTACCATCTCCGGTGAACACAATTCGTCGTAAAAGCCTACTCGGAACAATCTCCGAATCGGGGCTTTTAACTCGGGCTTTAGAAAGAGTAATTCAAGTTGTGTCATAAGGCGTCCCATCCCTAATTTCTTTTTCCCCGTGTAATTCGAATTCATCGCGATAAGCAATTGATTTAATCCAGATTTAAAGTCAACTTCCTGTTCGAAGGCGTACTTTTCGTAAAATAGGAGCCACGACTTGAGAGTTTCGCCAGTCATTATCGTTTTGGTCGTAAACGGAATTATGCTCCAAAATTCCATGGGGTCTTTTTTGCCCTTTGCCCAAGAGGTAAAGAGCCACTTTAAACTGTCGCTCTCTGAAATCATGTGCTTCATGCCATCGTTGCCGACTTTCTGTAACGTTGGCTCGTTTTGAAATAGTTTAAGCGCTTCTAGCATAAAAATGGCATCGACCCCATTTGTGATGGCTTCGTTGATCATTTTTTCGATGGGATATGTCGAACGCTTTCGATGTGGCTCATAAGTGCGATACTCCTTGTAGTACTCCACCCACTTTTTAAATTCTACTGGATTCAACTTCATTATTTTTGCAAGTGTCTTCTGCTCCGGCAAAGGCCAATTGTCCGGCACCGGCAACAAAGCATAAAGCTTCTCAATTTCCGCAGTCAATTTATTTTGCTTTGTGGCGCTAAGTGGATCTTGTTTTAGATCCTGTAATATTGATTTGTATAGCTTGATCTTCCGCCACTTGCCGATCTCCGCTATCTGAAGCAGCAATTCGAAAGCCTTTTCGTTCGCAGATACCAAATTCCGTAGCTGTTCCTCGGAGTCGATCTTCCGAGCCGCATCGTTATAGATCCAAAGATACAACGACATTTTTTGTTTTAATGGGAGCTTGCTAACCTTTTCTTTCCATTCGAGAAATTGCTCGTTCGCCTTCAAATGTTCTAAGTTCGTCTCACGAGCAGTTAAAGCTGTAAAAGTTTCGCGCAGATACTCTTCAGCACGACGTAACTCTCGAGTGAGTTCGTCACCTAAAGCTGCAAATATTTCGCGAAACAACAGCACCCGCTCATCTTCAGTTGCTTCATCTCGAACGTTCGGCTTTGACTTCGTTTTTGCGGCAAGGATTTTCATGTCCGTACAATTGATTTGAGCATCGCGATTGATGACGTCCAAGGCATTTAGTCGCGTTGCCTTCAGACTCGGCTTTGAATAAACACTACTTCCAGCAAGCACGACGGCTACCGCGGCACCCACACGCATTTTTAATTCGAGGCCAAATTCGATGTTTAATGATCTGCAGTAGAGCCAGGTGATACTTTCTTTTGTACAAGTTCGCCCTTACAAAGCGAAGCTACCTCATGGCAGCTGCTACCGTCTGTCGCATGCGAAAAAGTCGTCTCATGGTTTTGAAGAACTAACGAGAGCATCACTCGATTGCTTCGTGACTAAGCATTAATTGGCGATTGTTGCGACTCAGAATGGTAGTAGCACCTTCTTGGTGCGAATAAAGAGATTATGGTGCAGATATACGAGCATAGACTTGCTGCGTTGTGGAGAGGCATTAAATGCAGTACAGCATATGAAGAATCGAGAAACACACAAGCTTTAATATCTGAAGCTACTACAGCACTAATTTGAGCTTCTTCTATACGGATTCTTCCAACAGGATTTGATTTTTCTATTACGGTAATGACTGCGAACTTGATTACGCTTGGATTTCAAAAACATGTGCTTTCTTCTATTGAGCACTCCATAGCACTAAATAGTGCTTTAGACGCGTATTAATGAGCACAGTAGTCTTGGTCGGAAACATTTACACCGTAGGAAGAGCAAGCGATGTGACATACACGATACGCTTTGTCCACTTTGTAATTTAACACGGCAGACAAGTTCTATGATGCTGTCCGTATCTGACGCACGATTCTTACTCGCTTTTGCTTAATACTCGTGACAGTACGGAAGTGGGTCTCTATCGGGTATGTTTGCCTTTAACCTCATGCCTCACGGTTACCGTAAGTAGCAGTGAGTTATACATTGAAGGTTACGATTTGGCTCTCGTCGGACCCAACGCGTCGTTCCATTACACGCCCGTGGTTAAGTTGCCAGAATATGCCTCGTCCATGTACCGGACCATCAAAATGAATATGTTTTTGATCCTTACGCGCAGCAATATTACCGATGGCAGCGCTGAAAAACAACAATTATTGCTACCCATCGCGCGATTGTAAACACCGGGACGTCCCTGATCAGTATACCGGTGAATTACTTTGATCAACTGGTACGCTTGCAAGACTTCGTTTCGGCATGGCGCTGGACAATGTTTGTTGCTCCAGTGTTCAAAATGTCTGCATACGTGGTATGAGCGGTATTTAAAAATGATTATAACGTTGCCAAAGGTAATGTCGAGGACTATAAAGAAGTGTAAGAGCTGACTTCTTAGAGCGTGCGACGTTTTGGATGGTGGATGATGTGCAAATTTACGGCAGTGAGACGAACATGACGCGGTGGAATGACAAATACAGTTTTGTAATATGAAATCTTTTACGTCGCTGGGCCACGTATAAGTATTCACGGACTTGGCTGTTCACTTGTGTTTTGGTTGACCCGAGGGTGGACACCAGCGGAGGCATATCAGAAAGATCATGTAATTGTACGTTAACGGGGTGTATCGTTACATGTTATTAACACTTAAAGATTGTAAATTAATATATAATATCTAAAAGGTAGAGAATATTTGGAGAATATTACTTTATATTATAATGTCATCTTATCCATAAATAGGTATAGGCCATTCTATGTACTTATCCCGCAGACTAATCAGCTGTAAACGTAAACAAAGAAAATGAGACAGATAAGATTTCAATTGCATGTTTAGTATTAGCTCATAATCAGTAAGCATTAACAGATAGAAAGAAGAAAAAGTTAATTATATTAATACAGTTTTCATTTAAACCTCTAACGCTCGCAATACATGTAACTGTCTATCTACAGGGATTGCATTTTAGGATTGAATATAAATAGGAACTTATATTTAATACGATTAAATAAAAATCAGTCTGAAGACTACTTCCTAGAACGTAAATGCGCACGTGGAGCCGGATTACCGCCCTTATGACGTCACAGTCTACGGCTTATAGCTCGTTGAGTGAGATCGCTTAGGCGCCCACCGCTTCCTCGCTGTGCTAAAACGTGTGCTTAAGTAGAGCGTGGCCGCATTATGACGTGCCCGCCAACACTTGGTAGCACTTCAAATCCTTTCCATGACCCGCATCTCTAACCGTGTACGTGAGGATGAGCCTCAATATCCATGGGCTCATTTCTCCCAACTCTCCGATCATCATCGGGAGTCGGCTGAGCACATGGCGCGGAGACTTGGTGAACAAGCCCTGACCAGGCTCTTAAGTAGTCTTCCTGAGCAACATGTTGCTCAGTGGGAGCAGTTTAAGGCGCTCGTGTTAGGACAGTGATGAGCCGCGTCCGAGGCACAGAGCCATGCTGCGGCGGAGACTGTCACTCAGACTTAGAATGAGCTAGGCGTGAGTAGGCTCGGAGCGAGGCTCTCAACCGGACTGTTGAGATGCTCTCCGCTCGGCCGTATCAGCCTATGCCCATTCGATGGACTCGCCCAAGTTCTATGTAATCGTTGCGCACACGATTTCTTACTGAATTTTAGCCGTGGAGCAATGCGGTGTCGCGCAGCTCATCAAGGACGACAGCTGGATGGTGTCGTACGCCATGTCACACCTGCACGGTAAGGTCTCGGAGTGGGCTTACTCGGCGCTTATGGCGGACATTTAGGCGATCCCTTCATGGGCGGGGATCTTTAAGGCAAATATTCGCGTCATGTACCAGCCGCCGAACAACGAAGTGTTGCTTCAGGCGCGCTTCTTTGGAGCGCGACAGGCGAAGCGATCTCTGCAAGATTATGTGCAAGAGATGCGTTTGCTGTCGTCTCCCATTACCGTAGGTCCAATTTTGAAGCACATTAAGGTGCCCACATTTTAAGAACGGACTACGACATAGCCCATCGTGACAAGTCCTTTTCAGAAAGGTGCCGTCGACGATGGAAGAGGCAATTAAATTGCCTTGGCTAAGGAGCAATTCTATAACAGTGCCTCGGCGACAGCTTCGTATCAGCCGTCGGCCGAGGGGACAGATGCCAATCCCATGGAGTTGGGCAATGCAGACGTTGTCTATTAAAAATGTGGCAGCGCGGCCATATGATGGCTCGCTGCTATGTCAGGGTACCTGTTGGGCGAAGGCGCCCAGCAAGAGAGCTTCCTTCCCAAGAGACGATGGCAAGAATCAGCGTGCGAGCCGCATGAGCTCTGCATCGACCACTGAAGGGTCGGGAAATGCAGGAGTGTAGTAGGGGCGGGATGCCCTACTGACGCGGACTTTGAAGCTACCCTAAGTTCAAAGTTGTCGAACAAATGGGTAGCAAAGTATTTGAGTTCTTATAATGTAGGACCTCTACCCTGCTGGTCTATAGCGCTCAAGTTCGAGGCTATGGCCAGGTGATGACCCGCCTAGTGGATTCGGGTGCATCACATAAATTTGTGTAACTCGCGGCTCTAAGACAGAGACTGGCGATGTTTGAGTCGATTTGCCAGGATGGCAAGCGAGAAGAGGCGACTATTCGTTTAACAAGGGATTTCGGGTAGATCTCACCTTCAGTTTTAGTGACATCTCTTGTAAAGAGAAGTCCACAGTGATATGTATGGAGGGTCCGTATGACGTCATCCTATGTTTGGCAAAACATCAACCATGGATCGACTGGCGTACACGCACAGTTGCGAGCTCTACACAGGACATTGGAAAGGATGTGCTCCTGCAAGAGGCGTAACACAGCTGAGTGTGCGTTAACGGGGCGTCAAACGTCACAAAATTCTACCCAGGGCCCTAAGGCTGGTGTAGTTGGAAGTGTACCGACTGGATATCGGGTGATACAAGGTCCTACCCAGCTCGTGGAGACTGAGGTAGTGAAAAGGACGATGACAAGTAGTCATGTGTCCCATAGTCCTGCACAGAGCTGAGAGCCTGTGGCAGGAGACAGCGAGCTGATAAGAAGTTAAGCGTCGCATGAACTGGCACAGTGCCGAGAGCTTGGAGCGGTTTGAAGAGGGCATTAGCCAAGAGGGAAACGGCACCCGCTTTCAAGGGTCGTGGTAACTCGAAGAACGAGTACCGACAGATTAGGACGATCAAACGCACGGCTAAACGGAAGACTTTTAGATCAGATCATATCGAAGAGAACGGGTCTTCGAACGAGGTCGTGAAAGACAAAATTGCGAAGGCATCCTCAGTTGAGATGCTCCGGCAAGTCTTTAAATCTGCCGAGGAGATAGTAAAACTCCCGGAAATGTCGTTGGATATGATCCTTGCCGAATTCAAGGCAGGAAAGATTCACGAAATAGTCACACCATTTCCAGAAGAGAACTTGGTTGACTGTTGCTCGTCGTCCAAAATGGACGAGAGCTTCCTAGAATCGGAAAATTAGAAACGATTAGCTGCTCGAAGCTGGGATGCCTTGAGATACAGTCCGTTCTTTGAGTATCTGTGGAACGATTGCGATGTGACTCCAGAAGATGTGCCGAGTCGCCGAACCGCAGATAGGGGCTACAGGCACGAAATAGACCTCGAATCTGGCACCAAGTATTGTGTGACCAGGCAATGGCCGTTCCCGAAAGAACAAGTCGATTATATCGATGAGTTCTTCGACAAGCGAGCCAATGCGGGATATGTGCGTGAGAGCAAATCGCCTCATAGCAGCCCGGTCTTTTGTGTGCGTAAAGCCACAGGCAAATGGCTCGTGATTCTTGCTTACAATAAGCTGTATACAGCGACCATACCGGCGCAAACGTTAATCCCGCGGAAAAAAGTTGTGTTGGACTCCATTGTGAAGTCAACTATCTTTTCCGCGTTAAATTTAAGAGATGGATACTATCAGGTACTTATGAGGGAGTTCGATGTAGCCAAAACAGCTGTAAGTACTCCAAGCAACTTGGTATGCTTAGAGAGTGGTTTTTAATGCCCCAAGGTATGAAAACGCACCAGCGACATTCAACCGACTGGTGGCTCATATGATGCTTCAGCACCGTGCCTTCACGGTCCATTACTTTGACGATGTATTCGTGCATAGTAGGGCCGGGGATGGGCCGACCGCAATAGAGTCGCACAGGCGCTATTTTGGACGCTGTGTTGCAGAGTCTGAAGGACGCCCAATTGCACGTCAACTTGCAAAAGTGCGTCATAGGGGTCTCTGAGATACCTGTGCTGGGCCGCAATGTTGGTACACATGGTGTACAGACTCAGACAAGGTAAAATCGGTAAAGGAATAGCCGATCCCACGACATGCGAAGGATTTGCGCCAATTCCTAGGGCTCGCTAATTACTTGCATAAGTCTAGCAAGAATTATGCTGAGGAAACTAAACCATTATCAGGCTCACATCAGTGAAGCAATATCTTGTTAAGGCACCGGTCTTGGCATTGCCAGACGCGGATAAGCCCTTTAGCGTCGTCTGCGATGCAAGTTACTATGCAATTGCCAGCGCGCTTATGCAAAAGGGTGACTACGGCTTCGACCGTGTCATTTCTTATCAGTCCCGGCTTATAAAAGCCGCGGAACTGAATTACCCTGTGCATGACAAAGAGCTACTTTAAATAAAGTATGCTCTTGTCAAGTTTCGTGTGCACCTATTGGGCACCGAACCATTTGTGGTTTATACGGATCACGCATCACTGCGGACCGCAATATATTCACCGCGTCTTTCGCCTAGAATGGCAAGATGGCTCACATTCTTCTCAAAATTTAATTTCAAAGTTAAATACAAGCCGGGTAAGTCGAATGTCTTGGCTGATGCTTTATCGCGCAGACCAGACTTCGAGATAAGACACCAAAAAAGTGTGTCTAGTGCTAAAGCACAATTTCAGCCGTCAACGTTGGCAGCCATGAGGGCATACCACGTGACGAGCTCATTGGCCTCTGAGATAAAAGAGAGCTACAGTCAGGACGACCACTGTCGCCTGCTGTTGGATCACTTCGGTGGACGAAAGGTTTCCCTTCCGTCGCACCTGAAAGCTAAGCTCAATCGCTTTAGCTACATTTGTGGTTTGTATGGATCAGCTTCACTTTGGATCGCTTTATATTCTCTGTGTCTTTTGCCTAGATGTCAAGTTGGTGATTCTTCTCGAGCTTTGATTTTCCATTTAATACATCTGGGACGTGGAATGTCTTTCGTGCTTTTGTTAGAGGAATTTTGGTAGGACACCTATATAGTTTGTTGGCTAAGTATATTCGCCTTCAACGTGGTAGCCATTAGGGCGTACCGCGTAGTGCGCCGTTGAAGCCTCTACCGATTCCAACCAACTGTTGGAAGTCAGTAAGTCTGGACTTCATGTTTGGCATGCCGCCCGATCATAAGGGTCGGACAGGGCTAGTCGTCTTTGTAGACAGACTGAGCAAATGGTGCATTTAGCACCATGTAAGACATCGATCACAGGCAAGGAGGCAGCTCTCTTGTTCCTGGATCATGTATACCGACTACCCGGGATGCCGAAGTTCATAGTATCGGACCGGGATTCACGTTATACGTCCGTTTTTTTGGACATGTGTTTGAGCTGCTAAGTAGAAAGCTTCACATGTCGACCGCATATCATCCCCAGACCGATGGCCAAGCAGAACGTGCCAATCGCGTCGTGGCGGATGTCTTACGCACGATAACAACCAAAGAATGGAGCTCTATTGCGCTTTTAATTTTTACGACTATTAGTACGGGTGGGACACCGTTCTATATCAACGGACTGCGCTTTCCTCGGACGCCAGTCTCGTTTGTGCGCAGCCCAAGTCACCTCTAGGCGTGTGCCTTGTTAGTTTGTTATCTAACTCGTGAGGGATGCTCGAGGCTTTGTGGATGAGCGATTCGGCGTCCGAGGAAAAGTCCGTGATGCGGTGTCCCGCCCACAGCGTTGTCACTGTTAATTGTACCGAACTTCGTAAAGATTAATCGCTTGCGTGGGAGAAAAAGTATTATTATTAACTGCTACCCTACCTAAATGCAATTTCTGTACTACCTGGAGGTGCTACGAAGTTGATGCCGCGATTCATTGGGCCTTTTACGGTCGTAGAATACGGCTCACCACGAAAAGAACTTGAAGAGCGAGGAATATCACGCGAGTAACGCGGATCTCTCAGCATTATCTTCGCCATACTGTCCAAGCGAATCTTCACGCGTTCATTCCTCTGACGATCCTTCGCTCGTACATCACACAGATCCGAGGTCAGTCGCAAGACTTGACCCTCGAGATCCGCAATACGTCATTTGGCAGCGCTTGACGCCTGCGACTGAACATTTTAAGGTAAGGCAGTCGAGAGTATGTGGGCGAGATCGCCACTCCTATCGGTCGCCGCCTGTACTGATGGATGCGGGTGAGAATTAACGCTATCTTGTTGGCGGTTGCTTTCTCATCGCTCCAGGCAATAATGCGCCATCATCCTTCCTCATTAGCTCGCTATCCACGTCACTACTATGAGATGATGGCAGCGGTGTTGACTCATTGAAGTCAACGATGAGCGACGGATCGACATCTTCACTGTGAAAGTGGAATGGCTCATTAAGCCCAGTTAACGCGTCAGCAGCAGTCGCTGTCGACGTTGTAACTGTGGCGCTAGGCACCGGCGGCCTGTTAACGCGGCGCGTGCGCTTTGTGCGTGGTTGAGTGGGTGTCTTCGCCGACGACCCACAAGCTTGCCCCTCTAAGTGGCATACTAGGCTTCGTGTCAGACACAGGTAGCAAGAGTGAATGAGAGAAATAGGCGGCGCGTACGTGTTCCTTTGTCCTCTTTGAAATATTTGCAAAATGTAAGTTCGTTCTTAAGGGGGGATAGTGTAACGGGCTTAAGTTGCCCTAGTGTTTTACAATCCCCGTTACGTATACAAATTGAACTTGACGGGGATGGTTTATTACTTAAGTTAAGTAATTAGACCTACCACTTGGGTGTGGTTCACTTTGTTACCCTCCCTGTGTATGTGATGCACATAGTTGAAATCACATTGGAAGGGATGAAGCCTTGCGTGTCTTTGTTATGCGAGGTATTCGGAAAGATAAGCTCGCAATACATATAATTATATCGAAAGAGATAGCATTTTTTATGATAGGAATTTATATTTGATGCGATTAAATTTAAATCAGTCTTAAAATAACCCTATACTTGATTAGTGCGCAGGAGGAGCCGGAATACCGCTCCCGTACACTTCTATCAGTGTACTTTGTGAGTTTGATGAGGTCGCTAAGGCGCACACCATAAACCTCACTCCACGTGAGAGAAGGATGTGAATCGCTTCCTCTTGGTGCTCGAAAATGAGTGCGTGCGTAGTACGTGGCAGCTTTAAGTAGCGCCCTTTGAAGTGGAGGGCATTCAAAAGCAGTTTGCTACTAGAAACGGCAACGCTATCATATTGACGAGCGATCAATACTTGGTGAATGCTATGATTAATCAACACGAGAAGCCAGTCGTGATGAGTGGCGTGGGCAAACAGCAGATCACGGATCGTGGTCGTGACACCAACATTCGCCCCATGGATGTTCTTGTCGAGTTTTTATTCGATAGTTTTCTTGCTCACTTTGAATCTGAAATGGACAGGTTGGTCAAACATTTTGCTTTCAGCGCCATTTTTCGCTGACACCCTTGGCGGTAGAAAAATAGAAATAAGTGTGCTGAAATGACATCAGGCCGCTTCGTACGGCTACTCTAACATGTCTTTAAAGGGGTGTCCTGTTACAAAAATATGATTTCCTATAAATTGCTATTTCGTTTCCTTCAATGCAAATTAAATCAACATCCGTATCCTCCTCATTTTGTGTGTGGTGAGCAAGAGTCTGATCAATCTTTGCTCGAGTGAGTCCTCCTCTATTGAACAAGAATTTCTCTGAAAAAATGTGAGTAGGCGTGGATGCTGATAACAGTACTAGTCAACCTACAGTGATTACAGTGAAGGTGGGGTATCTCGACTACTTCACGTACACAACATTACATAGAAACGTTCTTAGTAGCTAATACTTTGAGAATTTACCTTAAGTAGCTAATACTTCTTAGCTACTTAAGGTAAATCTAATATTTCAAAAACGAGAAAAAGTAAAACTGCATCAATATATTAAGTTACTACGTACCGATGTTCTATCTACTACTGACTTCGTTAAATTACTAACAAACTATTTTTGGCGCCTACTTGCGCACCGCACGATTCTTTCCTATGACGAATCGCGAAATTGATTTAAAATAAATCAACCAATCAATAAAACTGATGTCTTATTGAGTCAATGTTGCCAAATCTGATAATATTGGAACTAATAAGTCAAAATTAATAAAGATCCTAATTTTGTACTTCAAAAATATTTTTTTCATGGATATAATATTAATTTTTCTTCAGCAATGAGGCTATTGCTATCTTTAAAATAAAGATGCTAATATATATACGACAATGAGAATACCAGTGAGAGCATCATTGTATTCATCATACATTCGCATTGCGCACCGAGCGCACTTAATACAAAAGCAGAACCGAGTCAGTGGTCCGCTTCGTGCCAAGTTCCTTTGCTGGTGGAGTGAGCTGACAGAAACGAAAAGCTGACCGAAATGAAAGAGCAAACGTTCTTTAATCAATATTATCGCTTGAAATATACTTTCCACGGTAAAGTTAACTGAACATGCAGTGGCGAATTTGGGCAGTATCAATACATTGCCCAAGTTTATCGGTCGGTTTCGTGTATTGCAACGCAAAGGCAATGCATACACGAGCAAGCTGCATTCTCAAACACCGCGACTCAAAGAAAACGGATAGTACGCATAAGCAACTCGGGGGGACGCCTCTGCCGTAACGATACCTTTTCTGGAACGAACTGCATTTGCACGTTCCAGAACTCCGCATATACCTTGTGGTGCGGGATCAGATAATTCTTTTAAGAGTGAATTTTCTCGACGAGCTATTACCAGCCGTCGAAGGGCATGAAGCGACTGTTCGTTCGCCAATATGCCGACCGCAATCTTTGCTCGGTCTTCCGAGCGATCGATGCAAAGATTATTCACATAAATCATGACGATCAAGTTCATGTTCTACGTCCTCCCGCGACAACGATTAAGTAAACAGAAAGTCGGGCTCGACGAGTAATTCGGACCCCTCATAGATTTATTCTCCCTTTCATCAATTAATAAGCTCAAATAGTGAGAAGCGCTTCCTCGTGGAGAGCTTCCTGAACAAAAGCGAGGTGAAGAGGAACCGTGCGAGTTATCTTGGTCGATGGAGAGGGTTTCACCCTCTCATGATTGTTGGCATCAATGGACTAGTCCAATGATCTGCTCTCTGATTATGGAATATGTTGGAAACCAATGTATTTAGATCGCGCCTTAAATACAGCAAGGACATAGTTCTCTCCAAAGTGACAAGGTGATACTAACTCTCTAACCAGTAGGTGCAGCTTATCGTATTCACCGATTATGAAAATATTTTTTAATCTGTCACGTGCAGTAACCAAAATGTCTGGCCCGACCTCACGGCCAGCAATTCGTAAATTCTGTAAGAAGGTATCCCAAGCTGAAAATGAGGCTTTTAAATTCTTTGCATACTTGTTGGTATACCACCGATGCCGAAAAAAAGGCATCAAGGAAGAATTCGCGTTCGTCCTCACCTGGCTGTTAAGCCTGGATGGGTCGCACAACAGAATTTTGTTGTAGAATTTGTAAGCGTTCATTGGTCCTTCCAGACAAACGAATAAATATGCTCTAAATGGGTGACAAAGAATTCTCTTTCGTGGACCGACGCACAACGTTTTGCCGTCAGCCCCCCATCAGGTTTTGGCGGAAGCCCTGGACCGTGCCGATTTAATTTGAACCGGAAGAAGCCTCGTACTGATGATACGGGTGGAGACGCCCGACACAAATCGTAGGATGCGTCTGTATCTTTCGAGGCAGCTCGATCGTGTACGCATTACCTTGGCGGTGCAGTATACGAAACGGTCCGATATGCCTGTGCAGTAATTGATTACTGCCCACATTCGCCACTACATGTTTTCGTAGGTTTAGCATAGATAGTAGGACTCGTTTATTAACATTAAATGAAATAATGTTTGATCTTCCTTTTTATAAGATATCCGTTTCTGTCGGTCCACCGCATCAGCGATGGAATCTGATACGAAACGAACTAATGTTTCTCTAGCCAGAAGGAAATCACCTGCTGACTGAATTTTGTTTTTCTCTTCAGTGCAACCGGGGCGCACTGTGGAGATGTCATTCTCTTCATTAGCGAGGGCATTATCGTTCTCATTAGTATTTTTTCGATGCTTAGGCTTCCAGCATCGTTATCAAAGTCAGTAATCGCAATATTATTTTAACTGAGCTTGTCCACTACATTGTTAATTAAGTCAACATTGGTATCCTTCGCATTGACTGTGAAGACAATGCTTGATGAGCAAGAGCTACATTGTACTTACTCGAGCAGGTCTTTCCCCCTTCTAGAATAGTTACTCTCTCAAACAAGGTGGGTATACGTGGTTGGCGTACGCCGTTCACAAAAATTGGTGTATGCTTTATAGAAGCATGCACTGAATTGTTGATGGCAAATTCTACCATCCGCAAGATTCCACTCCAGCTCGTAAAAGAATGGACGAAATCCGCGAAGTATCTCTCCGAGGATACGATTTGCATGTTCTGTCTGGTCATCTGTTTCAAGATGGTCAGAAAGTTTACATTTAACTGTGTTCTAGATTGAACACAAATTGCCAATTTCCGCCGTGAACCTGGTTTCGATCTGAGACCAGTTCACGGGGTAACCCGTGGAATCGAAATATTGCGTCAACAAAGATACGAGTACAGTCTTTGGCTGTAAACGACTCTGGTACTGCAGCAAGATGGACCATCTTGCTGAAACGACCAACAAACACAAGAACAATATTATTCTTGTGGTCGTCTTCGAAAATTACGAAGACGAAGTCCATAGATTCAGACTGCCAACACTCTCCCGGATTAGGCAGAGGTTGTAACGGAGCGCGAGAATAAGCACTGGGCTTCAATCGTTGGCAAACTTCTCAAGCACATATGTACTTGGGAACAATTCAGACTGACGTGGTCGCGGCTTTTCGTGAGATAGATTTTCTCACGTCCACGATGGCCACTTATTGATGCATCGTGACCTCATACATGATTTGTGAGCGCAAATTATTCTGGGTGGGGATGACGACACGAGGTGTGTCGCCAGAAGTGGCTGTAAAATACAGTACACTATTGCATGCTGTGTATCGATCTGTTGAGGATTGATTTAATTTCGACAATCTTTTCAGGATTATTGTGATGGATTTTTAAGATAATCCATCAATCCTTTAAGAGTCTTATCTTCTTGATAGGCTATTCTAACGTCATCAAGTGATGTTGACGACGGAACAGTTATTGTTGCAACATTGGTCTTATGCTTACTGCTGGTTTGCGCAGTCGGCTCAAAATCGGGCCGGCGCGAAAGTGCATCAGCGACGACAGCTCCTGGTTTATATTCCACAGAGAAGTTATTATCCGCGAAGAAAGACAACCTAATTGCGAATCTTTGCGAGACGTGCGGGCTGTTCACGGCCGTGGCTAAAAACGCATGGATCGTATAAAAAAGAATTGTCTGTCTCCCAAGATATCTACTTTAAATCTAGCCAGTGCATATATCACGACACGGATTCCCTTGTCATGCACTGGATAATTGCGTTTAGTTGGCTAAAGCTGACGCGACGGATGCGCTCTGCGCCGTCTTATGTGTCTTATTGCATTAACGCAAATCGATTGCAAAAGCTCTGGCGTCACAGACCACGCGAAATGTTTGGCTTCGTCAGGATTGAACAATTCATCAAGCTTTGCTTGATTCCTTCAACGGAACGCTGAAAATCAGCGTCCCATGACCACAATATATTTTTCTTCAACAAAAACGATTTTCTGTCATTTCGGCATAATTGCGGAAGTACTTATGTAAGTACGCCGCTAAGCCGAGGAATATTCAAAGTCTCTTTACGTCTACTGGCACAGACAAGTCGGTGATCGCCTTGATTTTCTACGAATCATGACGTACACCGTGTTTACCCACGATGCATCCAAGGAGTGGTATTTCGCTTGCAGCATATATACTTCTTGGGATTTGCATACAGCTCATGCTTACGCATAAGTGTAAGAACCTTTCAGGACGATGTGCTTCAACTTCCGACTTTCCGTTCATGGCTCTGCTATGAACAAAGACGTCATCAAAATGACTCGGTGCAAAATCTTGCACCGATCTCAACAGATTGGTTACGCATCTGTTAAACGTTGCAAAAATATTACTGAGCCCCTATGGCACAAATAGCCATTCCAATAGCATTCAGCTTGGGGGGGGGAGCTTACAGGATATCCATTCACGCATAAGTATATGATAGAATCCATACATCAGTTCCATTGACGAAAGATTGTGTTCTTTAACATACTATCAATGATTACGTCTTTTCGTGGTATCGGCATCTGAGGCGGTACAGTTGCAGCGTTCGATTTATTGTACGCATGCACAACCCGCCACCCTCCTGATGCCTCTTTCGTAAGCAGAAGGTGAGCGAGCTATGAGGGGAGGATGGCTTCCTCACATGGCCTTCAGCTAAGCGATCGGCAAAGAAATTGTAGATCGCTTACACGTGTTCACGAGGCAATGGCCACGACTCCATGACACAGTATTTCGAACCTGGAATCAGGTCGATTTTGTGTCAAGTGCCTTGATCCTAGGCAACTCGCATGGATCGGATTCAGGGAATACATCCTTGAATTCAATTAAATTATTATTTAAAGGGTTTGCCTTTAGAAACTCCCAAGATTGGGACGTAATACATTCAATCCGAGTATTCTAATCGAGGACACTTTCGTCTATCGATGAGCTACTGAGAACCCGTTCGTTCTCAGAATATAGTTTTGCCGACCAAAGATCGGCCACGTAGTTGTCATCTGCGACCAGCACACAGATTTGCTTGACTTTGCAACTACGCAGATCACGCAAGAACCGTTTCGGGTCTAGCGTTGGCGATTGAGTTATCTTCGAAGTGAACTTCGAAGGCGCTAATAGATCAAGCAATAAGCGCCTATATGATCCATTTTTACTGAGACATCTAATGTCTCAATTTTCTCTTTGGAACTTATTTCCAAAGGTACATGGAAAACCTTTGACCACAGGTTTCTAAGGACCTGCCTCCACAGATTCTTGAGGAAGTTTTATTTGAGGAGTATCCTCCCCAACTACCTTTAGCTGTGCTTGCGCTACCGCAGCGAGATTTTCTACGATCGACTCTTCAGTCGATCTAGGACTTTTGTGCTTTTTCTTATCGACACGAGTTTCTGATTTTCTTGGATGTTTCTTTTGAAGCAATCATCCTTGTTTCGATCCACTCAACTTATTCAAATGGTCGAGCTTTAACGCTGCATGTGCTTGTGCACAGCTTTCGAAATCTTACTTCACAGTGTCATGGGTCGTCACGCTGAGGTCTTGTTCAGTCGTAATAACGTGAGCCACAAGTAAGGCCATCGTACTCGCTCGTAAGACATCCACACGCTTGCGGACGCTCGGATACATTCATCAGATGACCATCTGATGAACAAAAGGCAGGCATCGTCGCGGCTTGGTGCTGCCAGTTTATGCATGGCTCGTACTTTCTGGGTCACGGTAATTCTAGAATGACATCAAATTTGTCATCCAAATCCAGAAGTTAAAATCATCATTGTGTTTTTTACCCTTTAAAGCATCCTCCGAGAACACAAGAAAACGGAGATCGAGAACCTATGGTACTCTCGTATGTGGAGAGCGAGAAAACTTGCTCTTCAAACGATTGCTAAAATGCAATCTTTGCTAAATTGCGAGCCACTATGCCTTTGAGTGTAGTGCCCCACGCCCAATGCCTCTAACTGAGCTTAACGATCGACCTATCATCATATGACACGATTGTGCGGTGCGCAAGTAGGCGCCATAAATATTTTTTTAGCAGTATAATAGAAGATCGTTAAGTTGGAACTCATTATAATAAATCGAGTATTATTCTTTTCCTATTCTAAAGCCTTAAAATTTCCTATTGCCTGAGACTATTTAGCTACTTAAAACCTTCCTCTGCACGTCGTTTACGTGGAGTAGTCGAGGCATGTCACCTTCACTGTAACTAGTACAGGTTGACTAGTATACTAAAAAGGTGCCCCGTTACATCTGGTAGCAAGCTTTCTCCATTATTTCGAAAGTAAATTTAAATTTATCAAACAATCTGGTTTGTATTATCTAGAAAAAAGTTAGAGAGAAAGCCCACGCACATTCCATCAAGCATGGACATGTTGGATGAAGAAGGAGGGAGATTTTTATGTCCCTTTAGAAGGCTGTCACGCAACGCGTGGAAGGTTCACTCATTTGAGTGAAATTAAATGGAAAGCGATCGAACGCATAAGTTCGGTCGTGCCGTTGAGGCCATGCAGATGAACAACATGCAGCCATTGCCGAGTTCATACAGCATGAACTCGACAGGAGTCAATAATCAGTAGCCCTGCTTCTCCAGCAAGGCTCTCAACACGCAGAAGTGTTGATGAAACAGGGTGCTCAACAGTTGGAACTGTTGAGACAGCAGCATTTCCTTGCTACAAGCGGCTCGACACTTCCGCTTCGAACCGAAGGCTTTACAATTAGAAATTTTAAGTTTAAGGCGGTCAAAGGCGACTTCCTTTTAAGATGGTTCGTCGAATTAGACGATGCCATTGAGGCTCGCCGCATCAATGATGATGCGACGAAAGCAAAATTTGGCATGTTGAACTTAGAGCATACACGAAACCTGATAAGTTGTATCGTGAGTCATCCAATAGATGTTTGTAAAGGTCTTGTAGACGTTCCTTTGAAGACTCACCTGTTCCGGCTTGAACTAGATACGCTAGAGCAAGCGATCTCTGTAGCGGAAAAGGAGGACTTCAGCCTTAAATACGCTTTCGTCCTCTCTAGAGCTTATCGTAAAGGGATATCGCGCTCAACGAACTTGAGCCTATGATCATCTAGCGACTGAATGGAATGAAGTTGACGCCTCACAATCGACTAGGTATATTAGCAGCAATTTATTTGTCACTAAAATTTTCTAGGTGATACGATAAACCTCATCACCTGGGGCAGTTACACACTATGTTTGTGTGTGAGGAGCAACTTTCGTCGGAAGGCATGCAAATTCTTTTGACGTTGATCAGTAGGGCGCTCGGCACCTACTGACCCTACCGTTCTTTTTCGATCCGCCCCGTCGTCGCGATCTCGCAACAGCGTTGGATCCGCGTCCTTCAAAGTTCCTAGCGGGTGGCAAGATTATCTTAAACATAAATCAACCAATCCTTATAACTAATGTCTTAGTCAACTTTACCAAATTTGGTAATGTTGGAACTATTAAGTCAAAATTAATAAAAGATAAAATTTTGTACTTTTTTTTATTTTCTCTCATAGGTAATAATATTAAATTTTCCTCATGTATGAATAACATTGATACCGTATTCAATAATAAATGGGATTTTAATACTCTTACTATTTTAATCTCGAAAAGGACGGTACAAAGGCCGAATTGTCGGCTAAACAACTTTTTTAGTACTTAAGAATTGTTTACACGTGCTTTTTTCGCTTTGTGCAACAACACCGATAATCTTATTTGATATTTTATCTTTTATGAGGGTAAATGTGTGTTTTTCGGCATTGCTTAGAAACGTGTCAGATTTCCCAAAATTTGGTCCTTTTTCCGAGTACTAAAAAGAAGCTTACGCAATTGCACCGTGCGAGCAATTTACTCGATAGCTGAGCTACCAAACACAGTATTGCTGATGTAGCTGATACTGTTAAATCTCGCAGACCACATCATCTTTCGCACAAAATGACGTCACAACAGGAGTTGCACGATTGGTTATTACCCATAGTCATTAATTTGATTGGGTTAGAAGCCAAATCGGTGGCGATACAGTCGCGCATGACTCGGTTTTCGTATGGTAGACTCCCTCCGCCACACCTTTCAAAACAGTCCTTCAAACGCCGCACCACGTGTACCCACCTACCTACCTATTAGAACTGGTTTTCGTATCCAATCATGGTAGACGGTCTGCAATCCAAGCGCAAGATTACGTGGCAGGAAGTGCGACAGCACTCGACGCACGCAAATGCTTGGATCGTGATCCACCACAAGGTTTATGACATCAGCAAGTGGGATTCGCACCCGGGGGGCATGGTGATGCTCTCGCAGGCGGGCGAGGATGCCACGGACATCTTTGCAGTGTACCACCCAACAAGTTCGTGGAAGCTGCTGGATCAGTTTTACATCGGTGATGTCGACGAAAGCACCGAACCAAGGCCTGTGGACCTAACTGACGAGCAAAAAGCCAAAAAAGCCAAGACTGAGGAATTTATCACTGCTTATCGCCGCCTCCGCATGAAAGTGAAAGGAATGGGCTTTTATGATGCAAGCCTCGCTTATTACACGTGGAAAATGCTCAGCACTTTAAGCATCTGGATGGCCTCAGTCGCGATCTGTTGGCACTTTGATAGTTGGCCAATGTACGTGCTTGCGGCCTGCGTCATGGGTTTGTTCTGGCAGCAGTCGGGCTGGCTCGCCCATGACGTGCTACACCATCAAGTGTGGGATAACCACACGATTGGAAACGTCGTGGGTGTTGTCATTGGCGATATCTGGATGGGCTTCAGCGTGCAGTGGTGGAAAAACAAACACAATTTCCACCACGCGGTGCCCAACTTGGTTGGCAATGCCAATACCAAGTACCTTGGAGACCCCGACATTGACACCATGCCCCTCTTAGCATGGAGCAAGCACATGGCTTCCCGCGCCTACGATTCCAGCTGGGGGCCATTCTTTGTGCGCCACCAGGCTGTCATGTACTTCCCACTGCTCCTCTTTGCACGATTTAGCTGGCTCTTGCAGAGTTACTACTACGTGTTTCGAGGCTTTGCATTTAGCAAGTACGACCGCGTGGACCACCCGAATGGCGAGAAATTTGGCCTGATTGTGCACTACTTGTGGAATGTGCTGCTTCCAGTGGTTACGGGCATGTCGCTGGCTCAAGGACTAGCTTTCTTTATGATCGCTCAGATGTCGTGTGGCGCCTTCCTCGCCTCCGTCTTTAGTGTCGGTCACAATGGCATGTCCGTGTACGAACGAAATGACAAGCCTGACTTTTGGACGCTGCAGGTCACTACGACGCGCAACATCACGCCGGGCATTTTCATTAATTGGTTCTGTGGCGGTCTGAATTACCAGATTGAGCACCACCTCTTCCCTTTGATGCCACGACATAACTTGCAAAAAGTCAACCCGCTCGTCAAGTCGCTCTGTCGTGAATTCGGCTTGCAATACCACGAGACAGGATTTTGCCGCGGTCTCGTTGAGGTCGTTGATGAGTTGGCGAATATCAGCCAGGAGTTCTTACTCGAGTTTCCTGCCATATAAAATGGGAGGGTACGTAAAGGGTTACCTTCCGTCTAAAGACCGGACCAGTTCAATACCTTAAAATTCAATGTTATTTTTAACCAACAAAGTAGGTTATGATTGGTCGGTTCACTACAAATATCGCAATTGTGGACGCGGTGGCGGTGGAACCGGTTGCTTCTTGGCTGCCTCTCCGACAGCAAATGTCAGCTGCAACATGAACATTTTGCCGTCCTTGTCCCAATTGCTGAAAAATTTGCCTTCACTCTTGTCAATGTCATCGTTAGGAATTTTGAACGCTACTGTTTCGTACGGTTCGCACGCAAAGAGCAAATACTGCCAATACTTGTCCGGCGCCTCGACCTTTTGTTCAAAGGCCGACATGAATCGATGCCGCGGCTGAAGCTTATCCGCTACTTCCGGGTACGCAATTTGAAACAGCAGAATCCGAGCCCCCGAGTCGGGATCTCGCTGCTTCGTCACCTTGTAGCCCGGTAATCCGATCTTAAGAGCCCTCGGCCTGGCAGCCGCCGCAGCTGCAGCCGCCTGCGCGGCTTGTAGATTGGCAGTGGCTACTGAATTAGCTGCATCTGCTGCCTCTTTAGCCGCGCGCCGGGCTAAGTTCGTCTGGTGGCGCTTGCCTTGAGTATGCGCAAGGTAGTTGCCCTCATCGTTGTGTAGCGTTAGACAGAGTTTGCACTCGTAGGTGCCCAAGTGGTTTTTCATAAAGTACGGGTCTTTCGACAGGTCCACCAATTCTAGCGCCAGCTTGCGCATCCGCTCACGGCGGTCGACATTGCTCTGCGAATCCGACGCTACGCCGCCCGAGCCAGGCTTGGAGCCAACGCGATTTTGAAAATCCATGCTATCGAGGAATGAGCTATGTTACTTTTAAAAACTATTTAAGAAAATTGTAGCATTGCTAAATAAATTCATAAAACTTTTGCTGCAAGAGACGATTACTTCGCGCCCTGTATGCCAATTGCTGTGACTGTTGTACATGCGCACCTTTGACAGCTCAGTTCTAAACCACATCACTACCAGCTTACCAGTAGCAAACTTCTAGAAATTTATAATCAGTCGCATAAGCTTTGAATGAAGTCTTGGACAAATTTGACGCTGCTAAGAATTATCGATGATTGTGCAGCCATCTATGATTCCATTGTCAATGAAAAGCGATAAGAATCATTTATGGCATCCGCCGAAGGCTCTATAAGGTTTTGAAGAGAAATATTAATTCATATAGGTCCCGCCATATATAAGTTGTCAAAAATCTTTAAGGTACTTGGCTACTTATGTATATGTTCTGTACCCACGCTCCACTGGCCAGTGCGACTAGGCTCCATTCGTATCTGATAGAAATTGGTGAAAGTCTTTTATGCTGTAAATGGCAGTAAATTCAGATTATTTGATTGCTCTTCAACACCGCGCGCACTTGATAAGCAAAGTTTAACAGGATTTTCAATCATTCTGATCGGGCGCAAGCAGCTTTTGATGTTGACACGACGGCTAGCTCAGTCAATAGGCAAATTGGTAGCATATCGAAAGTAAATACTTTTAATCACTTCCCCGAGCATTTTCTTCAGCATAATGAAGCACATTCTGCATGCTTTTCGCAAAATATTTCGTGTCTGCATGGTAGTTCCGGCGGGCGATCAGGCTCATTTCAGCACGATCTCCAGGCGACGTCACTCGTATCAATCGATGAACCGCTTCACATACGTCCGAACCTTGAAAGAAACCAACCAATCCTTTTGCGTTCTTTAAACCATGCAATCCACTGTACTTGCCGCCAAGCACTACCATCGGGTGTTTCTCGCGTCTCACGGATATTAACACACCCGTCTCATTTGCCAAGACCATCTCATTCATCGGAGGTATATCGCTCGTTATGATAATAGCCCCTGCAGCACGAGCTTGATTGTTCGTGTGACCGTAGCCTTCGCCACAACTCGGATTAAGAACGAACGAGGCATCAGCTATCAATTTACTAAAATTCATACGGTCTAGCGTTTCAAGATGCACGTTGACGGGACTCTGACTGTAACGACTCGTCAACTTGTACGAAGCTTGAAACAATTCGTAAAATGTATTCCGGGCGATGTAAACTTCAAGCGGAGGTAGGTTCGGAATGCTAGACCAGCAATCCAAAACGTCCCTCGTCCCTTTCGCAGTGCTAGTCCCTGCAATGTGAAAGAATTTAATATTACTAAAATCCTTTTCAGCGACAACGTGTTCGCCCAAGCGCTTGCGGACGAATACACCCGGATGCAAAGACGTGTGTTTTGTATAAAACACTCTTGCGTTGCGAGGGTTGCCCTCTTGTTTAAACCATTTCGTCACCCGATCGTGGCACACACCTGTCTTGCACAAAATAGCATCAACTCCCCAGTAATGATTCGGTGTGAGCTCCACAATGTCAATGTTTGGCATCATGTAAATTGGCTTGTCTTTTGGCCACCGTGGTGACGCCGTCACGCCATTCCACTCACGACCGAAGACGCCCCAGTGATGATCAAGGAAAAGCACGGGGTCTTTGGGCACAAGTCAAAATAATCCACTTCGCGCTGTATATCTCGATCAAAAAGCTTAATCTCTAACATCCATTGTGGCAACAATCGAGACTGGAGATCTGTTCATGCCAGAGTCTCAGGAACACGGGTCCATGTATCTTAGTTTCAAGTTTAAAACGTACATTTAACATAGGCAACTGCGTCCTCGCAATAGGCACTAGTGTGCATGTCGTTTGGCAAGAAAATGTCGACACTCGGACATTGCCGAAGCTTTCGGAGCAAGTCTTTGTCCGTCTCAAGAATCAGATCGTGAAGATTCGTAGCAAATCCTCCTTTTGCCTGATTACCAGGTGAGCCGTACAGCCAGGTAAGCGACACATTCGCATCCGCTGTACAGGCTTCGTGTAGCAAATTCAGGTGCAGCAAGTCATCATCCGGAACAATCTCGTCAGCAGATAAGGAACTGTGGAAGCGGTTGCGCCATTTTAATCCGATTGTTCGGCCCAGACCGAGCGGAGAGCCGAGAAGTGATATTGTTTCAATAATGAGCACAGAGCTCCCTATAACGACAAGCAATATTAAGGGTAGAGCAGTCCTTGACCGAGAGTCGCGTGAAGCCTCTTTTGCATTTGATAGTTTCGGGACTGACATCGAGTCGGACGCGTACTGCTGAAGTTTAAGGAAAATTAAAAGGCTTGTTGAAAACTAATTGCGACGATTATTTGCTCAAATTGCTAAAATTGCTGGAAATCTGCTACTGGGATGCTGGTAGTGATGATGTCTATTACCTAAATGGCGAGGGACTGAGCTGATAAAGGTGCCACTTAACATCATATGTACAACAGTCGCAGCATAATACATGAAGTCGATTATATCGGCCTCAACGACAAGGCTTTTTTTTTGAAATCGACAGTGCATTTTGGATATTCGTCCACGTATCTCCCGGTCCGAGTTTCAGTGGTCGGTACAATCGTCTTAAGACAATCGTTGTAAGCTCTTTTACGAAAATTGCTCTTACATCAAGAAATAGAATCTGGTACCTTGGCAGCATCTTTGTCAGAAAAAAATTCGCTTAAAGAGTTTTAGCCACTCGTCTTGGGTGTTTTTTACTCGGTTTTGTCCAATCGAGTCGCTTCGCGCGGGATTCCCTTCGTCCCGTCGCCCTGAGAGAACGTGAAAGTGCCGCGTGAGCCGTTTGTGATCGCACAAATTCCGACCCCGGGGGTCACAGCTCCATCGATCGGTAAGCCCATCCGCTCTCTTTTTTCTGGGTTGCTCGTCTGTGTGCGCTCCCTCGAAGCTCGTTTTAAAGATCTTTTAAATCGCTCTGGGGGCCATGGTGCACCTTGGCGGGGAATTTGGGCCGGATCTTTCACTCGAATCGTGGTGGGAAGTGCTGCATTCGATGGCATTGTATCTCTGCTATCGATTAAGTCCCATTTTGGGCCTCATTTGATGGATTTTTGGCAATTCCGCACCCGATTCCAACCTCGATTCCGAGATACGCAACCCAGACCATACTGAAACGTTTTAAGCTGACATAAGTACGTTTTTGTGACTATAGCGACGCTCAGATGCAATAGTGGCGCTACTTGAGTGGAAGCACGCAGATTGTAAGGCGCGCTAAGCGTGACAAAGCTGTGATAGGAGTGATGGTCACTAATTGATGTTGTCACTCTATCGATCTTGTGTTGGTTGCAGTTAAAAAACGCGATGGCGTCGGACAGCGGCAGCAATCCCAGCAGTACCGTCGTCCTTAAATCCATTCGTGACAAATTTGTAGAATATAAAGAATCGCTGTTGCGGTATGTGCTGGCAAATTCATTTTCGCCGTTACGAAAGGCAGCGGCTCTAATGAAGGTCATCCAATTAATTGCGTTTGCAGGCAGCTCGTGGACGAGCGAAACGGGTCACGTGATAGTCAAAAAGAAGAGAAACCGGAGCGTGGGACGCAATTCGGCGATAATAGTTTAGCAGAGCAGGAGATGGCACCTCGAAAGGCAGCCGAGAGCGATGAAGGAATAGTAGCAAACGAAGAAACGTGTCTTGGTGCAAAGCAAGTCATGTTGAAAGAGGTCAAGACAGAAGCTTTGCCTCTTGCAGAGGTTCCTGGCGATGAGGGGATTGTCTTGAATAAATTGGAGACTAAGAGTACAATTACAGCCGAGCAGGACACAATTGGCGCGAAAAAGGTCAAGAAAAATAACGTTGGAAGCACAAAGCGAGTTGCGGAGGCAGCACAAATCAAAATTATGGCGAGAACTGAGAAACACGTGGTAGAAAAAAGGGAAGTTGCTTTGGAGGAGGAAGGGTGGGCACAGGGAAGTACGTACCGCGTGATGCGAATGTCGACCCCACCAAACAAGTATTTAATACAGAAACGACGCGATGAAGAAGCCTCTGATCGAAAGGCATTTGATCCGAAACCGCAGCCACTTGTGAGTGCTTCTAAAACCGCGGATTATCTCGCAAGCAATGGAATTGTAGGTACCAAGCGGCCTGCTGCAACGTCCCGAAGCCCTGTGGCTGCAATTAGTTCGGCAAATGCAGAGTTTGAGAAGACGTTGCGTGAATCTGTGATATTAAATCGGCAGATTACAAAGCGCAGCGTAGCATTAACGCGAAAAAGGCAATTGCCACGATTGCCAACACCGATGCGTGGCAAGTCGCAGTGGGATTTTCTATTGGAGGAAATGAAATGGATGGCGGTAGACTTTGCGCAAGAGCGCAATTGGAAACGTGTACTTCAACATCATCTCGCAGTAAATGCAATTGCTGCTCAAAATGCCGACAATATCCGTCTCGAGCAAGAGAGCCGTCAGATAGCACGTGGGATTGCACTGCAGATATCAGCATTTTGGCGGTCAATGGAACGGATTGCTGCAAGATCACGAGTTCGGTTTGAAGCCGCAGGAAGTGAAATTTTAGATCATGGCGAAGACAACGAATTATTGCCCTGTAATAACGTTGAGGATGGTGGCAAGCAAGGCAATGGAAAACGCTTTGATAGCGCAGGTACCGGCGATTGTGCTTTGACACTAAAGTTTTGCACAGCATATTCCTTAAGAAATAACGGGTTGGGTAGTAATCGTGATGTGAAGGGGGAAATTAAACCGGAAGCAGTGGCGTCGGCAAAGTCTCACATGACATACATTGTAAGCGCAGGCAAACGAGCTCGAAGTGCAATGACATCTTCATCAGCAGCAAGTGCCGACGCAAACAAGTCGTCAATATGGTGTCAACGTGAGGCGGCCTTTCGAGATTTGCAAGTGCGTTGTAGCACGTTACAGGCGAATGGAGGCCCTCCTATTATATTAGCTGCCTTTCAGCTGCTGGCATTGCGGTGGATGCTAGATTTATACTCCAGTGGTCTTAATTTTTTTTTAAATGACCAGCTTGGAATGGGCAAAGCAGCAACTTTAGTTGCCTTTCTCAGTTTAATTGAAATTGTGTCATCACAAAAACAGCATGTGCAGCGAAGAGAAGGTGATGTGGTTAGTGCATCACCACCTCAAGATTCGATTGTAGATGAGCCAATAGGTCCACATTTGATAATTGTCTCTGGTGAAGAGCTTCATAAGTGGCGATATTATCTTCGAATTTGGCATCCACATCAACGTATTCAGCTTTATGATGGCGCTGGTTCTACTCATGCTCATAAAACACAGCTGCAGCGCGATTGGAAGATTAAATCTCGACTCTATGCGCACAAGCACGACGACATCTTTCTCATTAACTCCCCTTTCGGTAGCGATGACGATGATGATGGATTCGACGACGAATGCGTTAAACCTATTTACTGTGTGTTGTGTCCCGTTCGTGCGTTTACTGAAGACAAAGAGGCATTCGTAGCGTTTACGAATTGGCAAATGGTCATTGTCGAAAACGAGCATGACGGTCAGTTTAATGACTCAGTGTGTGTGTCAGGGCTCCAACAACTTCGACAACAGCAACGGCGAGTCCTGTGCAATGGACAGTCGATTGAAAACTGGAAAAGTGCCGCACTACGGCTGCAGTATGCTGATTATTTGGTGCAAGGAGCTCCTAGGTTAATGGAAAACAATGCGACTGAAGGTGACAGCCATCGAGTGGCATTGCAGGAATTGCTCGTAGAATGGTCTTCTGTGGCAGAAGTGCTGCAGCAATACGGCAAATCATCGAGTGTACGTGCATCTCTGAGACAGGCAGGCTCGCAAGACGATAGCCCTCAGTATATAAGTGCTTCGCTTCTTGCATTGTCTTGTCTCAGTTTGCGGCGTGTTCGGAGCGAAGTTGAGCCAGAATTAGGCAAGATTGAAGAGATCAGCTTGAGCTGTCAACTTAGTCCATCGCAAAAAACGCAATATCAAAACGTTCTAAGCGGCTTTGCGGCAACCCTCGATACTTCTAGTGGACGCGAAGAGCGCTTAAGTGTTTGGCTACAGTTAATACTCCACCTTCGTGCGATTTGCAATTGTGTCGATATCGTGAATGATATGGATAAGCTAGGGCATGCTGATTTACGGCTACTGACGAGTTGCTCGGCAAAGTTGGAGGTACTGGAGCCACTCGTACGTCGACTGACGCTTCAAGAAGGCAAAAAGGTGGTCATATACTCCCAATTTAATGCCATGCTTCCTATTTTGGAAATGTTTCTCTATCTCTTAGGTATTAGCTACGTACACGTGACAGGAACTATAATTATGCAGCGCCGGGCACTGTGTCACTTTGCCGATCGCCCTGTCATCCGTGTCGCGCTCGTGTCGACCAGGTTGTCGAAAGCTGATGGGAGACGTGCTGTATCCGTGTATGGTGGAGAAGCCATCATTGTCGTAGATGGCGACTGGAACGCGACGTGCGATGCAAAACTTCGCGCAAGCTGGGCCAAAATGGCCGTGGGTGGCGCCGATACTCTTCCAGTCTATCGATTGCACTGCGAAAATACCATTGAAGCGTCGTTACTGCGTGTTGGCGCTTCGCTAACGGAAAAGGTATTTGGTGAAATGAGTCCACAGGAACTTTTTGCTGTACCATCGGAAATGACAATGAGATGGACAATTGAGAAACCCAGTTGGTGGTCTTCAAGTGCCACTAGCGGCGGTGGAAATGGTTGGATGAGCGATGGGACATTGCAAGACCTCGTGCGGGTGGCCGAGCAGGTTGAAAGGGATGTCAAGTATTGCGGCGACGTGAATGAGCTGCAAGCCCCTCTTGATGTGCATACCGTGGATCTCGATGCAGCCGATCATTTACTACTCGCGAATACCGATGAGTTGACGCCCGTGGAATGGTATGCTGTTAATTACGTGCACGGTGTCACTGACAAGAAACTTCAAGAGAGTGGTGATAGATTAGCTCTTGCAACCTACGCTGATGCTGCAAAGGATGACGGATTAGTGTCTTGTGACGAAAGCAACGGAGCCGTTCCATCGGAACAGCGTTCGTTTGACAAGCTGGCGTTGCAGGAAGTGAATCGCCAATGGCAAGAAGGTGACGCAGTCTCAAAGCTCTTTTACAATTTTGATGTCGGCACGGTGGGAGAAGCATCGCTGGAGAAGTTGTTTATGCAGTTGCGAATGGAGGGCATGGAGACGCACTTTGATGTGTATCAACCTCCACAACCACCCACGTCCGAGGCGCGTGCGATTTCGGATAATGGTTTAAGTTCGGACTGCCAGATGACCTTCCGGGTAACTTATCATGTTCCGCCACCGCCGCCTCCACCACTGTTGTCTACCAAATCAAAGCTGGACCATAGTGCAGGGCATCACGAAAATTCGCTACACTGCATCAAGTCCATTAAGAAGCAAAAGACCAATGCACTTAATGCAAGAGCTGGCACGTCTGGAGGGATACTTGGAAGCCCTTTACGATTGTCTGCAGGAGTCAAGCGGAAATTGGAATCGCAATTAAGCGGTCTTAAGACGGGAGCGCAGAAAGAGATGCGTGTTGATCTCGAGGGCATTCCTGTCCCGGACATTTCTGAATTTGCAGATGATGATTTTTGGGGCGATACCAACCTGGATGCGCTAGATTCTGCGGAATGGGATGACCCCGCGCTGCTTGGAGGTCTACTCGGAGGCGGTGTTAGCGGCACCGCGGCATCTTCTTCTATTTTATCGTCAGGTTTAGCAACCAATATGAATCTGTCGTCAACGGGAGGAGCGAGTGGGAGCGCGTCAGGTGGGGGAGCTCACGTGGATGTAGGACACGTGAAAGCAGGCTATCCAAAAAGCTCCAAAAAATCCAAGACAGGAATTGGAAGAGCTCGAAAGAGCAGCATTTCGTCGTCTGACTCAGGGCGTGACGTCTGGAGCGTACACGACGACATTGTCCTTAAGAAACTCTTTGAGCTCTACGGTGCTAATTGGACCCTCATTGCACAGGTTTTCAATTCGTCGAGTGCAGTCTCACGCTTTGTCTGCAAGAAGCGCTCTCCACGACAATGCTACGACCGCTATGGAAATATCGTGTCAAGCAGCCTCACGACGCCAACTTCCTCTGCTTCTAGTGCTCCGTCATCAACTCTAAAAGATGGAAAGGCATCGATAAAAGCACATCGTGCAGCTGCTGCGGCAAGCATGGCCACTGCACAGCTCTCTCCTGCTGTGCTGGATGCGCGCATTGGGTTGCCGCCCGAGGAGCTGCTACTAAAGTTCCCTTCTCGTCACTCGCTGCCGGGATTACCTCCACCATCGATCAAAAGTGCAGCCTTTGCCCACAAACAGTCGCAAGCTCGAAAGGATACGAAGAAACTCAGTGGAGGAATGACGGATTTAAAGTCCATCATTACGTCCTTTGACGCGATAATCCAGTGCATGAAGCACAAGACGTCTCCCCCTCCAATTCCCATCCCAGTAGGCGTCGATGCGGCTTCCACGTCCAGGGCTATACCGGCAAAATCAAGCGACCTTGGAACGAAAGCGTCGCTGACTGCAGCTTCGTTTCTTCCAGCTCCGTCGTCGGCTTCAGTGACTACCAAGCTTCACGAGAACGCGACCCACGCAGTAACAACGGCCTGGCCAAATGTCCTGCCGCACAAGTCGCACACTGACATGGTCTTGCTCTTACCGACGGCAGTACTAGGTCCAGATGAAGTTATTAAACGCAGCAAGGAGGCTGCCGTGGTCGCGGTCCAAGCGGCAGCCGCGGTAGCTTCCGTAGAGTGCGACGGATCGCCGCTTTCCGCAAGTGGCGACGTCATGTTGGGTGCCGGCTCGGGGTTTGATGCGTCCGTGAATGGCTCAATGCCACGACGCTCCCATGCTGCAAGTCTATCGACGGACATTGCGACTGGAGTGGCCTCGACGAGTCGACCACCTTCAGCCTCTGCTGCTGGAGCGACGAATTCAACGCCACGAGTGCATTGGGGTGGGAATCGTGGACAATCGAATGGCGCGTACGCAAATGTTAACACGGAAGCACAGCGCGCTCCCATGCCTGTGACCACGTCGACGTTACTCCACGTGCTCGACCGCATGCCTGAGATTAAGAACAAAATTCAGTCGATTTTGAATCGAACGGACTGCTCCGAGTCACAGAAAGTGGCAATGATTGCGCGTCTACTGAGCAACACGAACGCGATTAGCAACACCAACGCCATTTGCTCGAGTACTGCGTCTGCAGCACCGTCGCCACGCAGCAGCTCGGTATTGTCGGCCCTGGCGGTTGACGCGAGCTTGCTCAACTCGTCGGATATGCTTGTGAACACGGAGACGCCGACGTCGTCCGTGGACGTCACCCCGTCGCGAGCCATGGCCTCACCAGAAGAATTGCAGTCCCCGCCGTCGTGACTCACGTAGTAACAGCGCCGTGTATCTATGTATGCAACAAGCTAGTGGTACAAAACCCACTCTGAAGACAATAATAAATAGAAAGCCAGGTGTCAAATGTTATGCTAAATCATGGGTTCGCGGCGCATGGCTATCTATGCCCATCACATCCAAATTATGTAAAATAATATAAATAGGCGTTGCAAAATTTGTACAAAGTCGATTTTCTACAATTTTTTGAACTGGTATTTGTCGAAATCTCGGTACTGAAGTTAGCAAGGTATTCAACCGGTTCTTAAGTTCAGAAGAAAAAGCAGGAGGCAAGGGCAGATACAAGGACATCTTGACTACGGTGAGTGTTGCACCGTACTTCGTGCGCTACTTCTATTCCTCACACCTTCGGATGTATACTTAGTTGGACGAAAACCTCGCTGAGATTTTAATTTCCATGATGATCCAGCGTTTTTTCTATTCGTTTGAGATTTTGACGCATTAACGGTATTTGTCGAGCGTCTCGAGATACTCGCAGAGATCCAGCTCCACCTACGTGGCTATCAAGAAATCCTTCAAATTTTACAGATGCTACGCCAACTAATAACATCGTGGCTCGCCTCGCTTCTTATGCTGTGGCATTCGCATGAACAGTATAATTTGTTTCGACCATTAAAAAACTTGGCGAAGCGGTAGATCAGGGGCCGACCGCTGAGCAGGTATAGCACGTGCTACAACTCGATTAGCGCATGTGTTGCTGGATAATTAGATCGAATTCAATGCGTGTTAAGGCTATAGAAACATTAATTGCCTAACTGATCGTATTTGGTGCTAGCATCACGTTCCCGCAACGACCAAGTATTTCCGTCGCAATCTTTCTCTTTATTCTCTTTACTTCCTCTTTCCTGTTCAAATCATTGGTCTCAAATAGAAAAAGCTGACCAGCAAATATAGCTGTTATTATCTTTCTGGCCTGGCTGAAAAGCTCATTTAATAACAGAATCGTAATGCTCGATTTAATAAGTTGTGCAAAGAATGATGATGATGATAACAATCGACTCGAAATAAGATTTTCCTCGGTCCGCTTTTAACTTACTAGATTCAAGACATTTTAGAAGCATTTTCTGTGGATGAGAAGAAAGCGACGAAGTCATTTTGTCTCGAAGATAAGGCTGAACACGTCAGCGTCGAGTCAAGAAAATATGCCTACATTTAACGCGATTGAAAAACGAATCGACAAGAAATGATGAAAATTTCATGGTGAAGGTGCATTCATCCTCTGAATGTGCGCGTCGCGTAAGCAAATGGAGCTACAAGGCTTCGGCAAAGCCAATTTAACATAAAGTTAGCCGTGAGTTATGACAGCAGCGCAATTATCTTGCACAATTTTTCAACGTAAGCTAGAACTACAATGTTTTTTTGAACTGAAATGATAGCTAATTTATCTAGGTTTTGGTAACAAGAAATTGTAATTCAGCATTAAATAAAACGGAAATACCCAAATAATTAATAAATAAAATAAAAAAATACCACCTATGCATAAAATACGTACACAAGCTTGGGATGAAGAGATTTGCTACACTTGATCCTAGCCATGAGGCAGAGAAGGTATCATGTAGAGATATGGATTGAAGGCGTTATTATTCATAGACATTTGGCATAAGCATACGACGGAGTTTCAGCATGCTTCAATCTAGTCACGTAATTAATAAACTTTCGAGTAGATAAAGATTCTGTAAGACTGTTCCATTTACGTTTTCTGCTGTTCAGACGACATTCGACACATATCCTGTTCTAGTTATTTTATGATCTTTAATGCTGCAATATGTATAATTCTGAAAGATCCGAAGACAAAGTATTGCCGATTGCGCTTAAAGATGTCCTTCCAAGAGGTGTAACGGGCTAAAGTTGCCCTAATGTCACACAGTCCCCGTTAAGTACGCTTGGTGTACTTAAGGGGATGGTCAACTTCTAAATTAAAGTAATCAGACCCAGCACTCGGGTGTGGTTCACATTTGTGACCAACCCTTGTGTATGTGATGTACATGGGTGCATTCACATTAGGAGGGATGACGGCTAGCGTCATCCGTTACGCGATGTATCTAAAAAGATACGCTCGCAATACAGATTAAGTGTTATCTGTAGAGATGACATTTTAATTGGTAAAATAGGTATTTATATTTAATACGATTACATATTAATTTGTCTGAAAACTACTTCTTCCTTGGTAAGTGCGCATGATGAGCCGGATTACCGCTCCCGTGACGACACTTAACTTAAGTATTTAGTGCGTTGGGTAAGGTCGCTAACGCCCCCACCGCAACTACCTCACTGCACGCAAAAGAAGCTGGCTAAAGCGCTTCCTCGCTATGCTAGGGTGTGTGTCTAAGTAGAGCGTGGCCGCATTACGACGTGCCGGCCTACACTTGGTAGCACTTGAAATCCTTTTCACGACCCGCATCTCTGCGTGTGTACGTGAGGATGAGCCTCAATATTGATTAGGCTCATTTCCTCCACCTCTCCGAACATCATCGGGAGGTGGCAGGGCTTATGGCGCAGGGACTTGGTGAACAAGCCCTGGCCAGGCTCCTGGGTAGTCCTCCTGAGCAACATGTTGCTCAGTTGGAGCAGTTTGAGGCATTCGTGCTCGGACAGCGGAGGGCCGCGTCCGAGGCACAGAGCCATGCTGCGGCGGAGTCCGTCACTCAGACTCAGGATGAGCTGAGGCATGAGCAGGCTCGGAGCGAGGCTCTCAACAGGACTGTTGAGATGCTCTCTGCCCGGCCGCATCAGCCGAGGCCCATTCGGATGGACCCGCCCAAGTTCGATGGAACTGCGGCGCACACGATTGTCCACTGGCTTTTAGCCGTGGAGCAATGTGGTGTCGCCCAGCTCATCGAGGACGACAGCCGGATGGTGTCGTACGCTATGTCGCATCTGCGCGGTAAGGCCTCAGAGTGGGCTTACTCGGCGCTTATGGCGGACAGAAAAGCGTTCCCCTCATGGGCGATCTTTAAGGATAAGATTCGCGCCATGTACCAGCCGCCGAACAACGAAGTGTTGCTTCAGGCGCGCTTCTTTGGGGCGCGACAGGCGAAGCGATCTCTGCAAGAGTATGTGCAAGAGATGCGCTCGCTGTCCGCATCCATAACCGTAGGTCCGATTCCGGAGCACATTAAGGTGCCCACGTTTATGAACGGACTACGGCATGGCCCATCGCGACAGGCCCTTTTCAGAAAGGTGCCGTCGACGATGGAAGAGGCAATCCAAATTGCCTTAGTTGAGGAGCAATCCTACAACAGTGCCTCGGCGACAGCTTGGTATAAGCCGTCGGCCGAGAGGACAGATGCCACTCCTATGGAGTTGGGCAATGCAGACGTGGTCTGTTTTAAATGCGGCAAGCGCGGCCATATGATGGCTCGCTGCTATGCCAGGGTCCCTGCTGGGGCAAAAATGCCCAGCAAGAGGACTCCCTTCCCAAAGGGCGATGGCAAGAACCAGCGTGCGAGACGC